>NC_059221.1:43122538-43180038 GCF_020615455.1 Coregonus clupeaformis
TAAAGTGCCTTGCTCAAGGACACAGACAGATTTCTCACCTTTCGGTTACTGGCTCTTAACCGGTAGGCTACCTGACGCCGTTACTAAACCTATTAAGCAGCCATGGATACTAATTTAAAGCAGTGATCATTATTCCTGCTCCTGGAAAGATACAGCTGCACGTTTTGTCCCAGCTCAGCAATGAAACACCTGATTCAGCTAAGTCTTAGCTGCTAAGATCAGTCAGTAATCACTGTTTTAAAAGACGCAGACGAATCAGCGTCTGTCAGAGAAGTATATGGGGCTGTAATTAAGTCTAAGCCCTTAGATCACAATATCTACTAAGCTAACATATGGAATTGCTTTAAGATGGTCATAAAATGTTTCATTTAGCCATTTGATGTTTAATTGTAGGACCCCTGTAAGATTCAATTAAGGTTTATATAAATATGTCCATTCAGTGGAAAATTCCATCAGAAAAGCAATAGTCCAAACTAGGGCTGTGGCGGTCATGAAATATTGTCAGTCTGTGATTGTCAAGCAAATAACTGCCGGTCTCACGGTAATTGACCGTTAATTAACAACAACACATGTAGCATCTCCTGGCTTCCACGCATAGCCTACAAGCCAGTGATGCAGACCTTTGGAACATCTACATCTTAAAAAGTCT
The DNA here is from genome assembly GCF_020615455.1 of Coregonus clupeaformis. Lineage (NCBI taxonomy): Eukaryota > Metazoa > Chordata > Actinopteri > Salmoniformes > Salmonidae > Coregonus > Coregonus clupeaformis. The sequence goes on from NC_059221.1 coordinate 43,123,188, forward strand.
AATAAATCCATGTAATATAGCCTACACCATCACAATAAATCCATGATTTATTTTAAACAGGTCTAAAGAAACATGATATGAAGAAAATGTAGTCTATTTCAGAAGAACAGAATAGCATACTCTGAGTTGTCCTTATGTTAGGCCCTGATCTGGATATGCCATATGGCTGTGGGCTACACTAGTTCATTTAGCAGACAAGATTTGCTTAGAATTCTGTGGTATTATTTTAAATTATTTTATTGTATGAAGAATACAATTGAACATAGCTGAATGAAATAGAAAGGATATTTTCTCCAAACGATTTGAGGGAGTGTGCATGTGCGGCTATTCTGTGTTGAGCGGTTAACAAAGAAACAGTTACTCCTATATGCTTCATTTAATGTTATTTATGTAACTTTAGTTGTGATACAAATGTTGGGCTATATGGTTTTGATTTTTAATACATTCTAAGGCTGCATGATGCGACTCTAATAATGATTCGAAAAAAAAGTTGCATGAAAGGCATGAGCTCTGCTTTGTTTTTTTGCGTAGGCTGTACACACTTCATCAGTCTCTCATTCAAAATTTGACAAGCACTTGATAATGCCTCGAATTTCCCGGCTGCATCCCCTTTGTGTGGCCGTAATGCCCCCTAAAAAAATCCATGCCTTTTGCGGCAAGTGACCGTTGTGCCCTTGGGCTGAATATAATAATTATAATTCCCTTCTCCCAGCTACTGCAGAAGCACATGGCTCTCCCTCACGTGATCGGGTGTTTCTCACAGGCTACAAGTGAAGACAGACACATCCGGGATGCAACTGATCGCGTCCTCATCCAATTCCGAGGCGCATATTGAAGATATTGGAAGAACTGTCCACATTTACTTTTTGTCAGCCAACAAGATGAGTAGGCCTAACGAACAGCCAACAAGATGAGTAGGCCTAACGAACAGCCAACAAGATGAGTAGGCCTAACGAACAGCCAACAAGATGAGTAGGCCTAACGAACAGTCAACAAGATGAGTAGGCCTAACGAACAGGCAACAAGATGAGTAGGCCTAACGAACAGCCAACAAGATGAGTAGGCCTAACGAACAGCCAACAAGATGAGTAGGCCTAACGAACAGTCAACAAGATGAGTAGGCCTAACGAACAGCCAACAAGATGAGTAGGCCTAACGAACAGCCAACAAGATGAGTGGGCCTAACGAACAGCCAACAAGATGAGTAGGCCTAACGAACAGCCAACAAGATGAGTAGGCCTAACGAACAGCCAACAAGATGAGTGGGCCTAACGAACAGTCAACAAGATGAGTAGGCCTAACGAACAGCCAACAAGATGAGTAGGCCTAATGAACAGCCAACAAGATGAGTGGGCCTAACGAACAACCAACAAGATGAGTAGGCCTAACGAACAGCCAACAAGATGAGTGGGCCTAACGAACAGCCAACAAGATGAGTAGGCCTAACGAACAGCCAACAAGATGAGTAGGCCTAACGAACAGCCAACAAGATGAGTAGGCATAACGAACAGCCAACAAGATGAGTAGGCCTAACGAACAGCCAACAAGATGAGTAGGCCTAACGAACAGCCAACAAGATGAGTAGGCCTAACGAACAGCCAACAAGATGAGTAGGCATAACGAACAGCCAACAAGATGAGTAGGCCTAACGAACAGCCAACAAGATGAGTGGGCCTAACGAACAGCCAACAAGATGAGTAGGCCTAACAAACAGCCAACAAGATGAGTAGGCCTAACGAACAGCCAACAAGATGAATAGGCCTAACGAACAGCCAACAAGATGAGTAGGCCTTACGAACAGCCAACAAGATGAGTGGGCCTAACGAACAGCCAACAAGATGAGTGGGCCTAACGAACAGCCAACAAGATGAGTAGGCCTAACGAACAGCCAACAAGATGAGTAGGCCTAACAAACAGCCAACAAGATGAGTAGGCCTAACGAACAGCCAACAAGATGAGTAGGCCTAACGAACAGCCAACAAGATTAGTAGGCCTAACGAACAGCCAACAAGATGAGTAGGCCTAACGAACAGCCAACAAGATGAGTAGGCCTAACGAACAGCCAACAAGATGAGTAGGCCTAACGAACAGCCAACAAGATGAGTAGGCCTAACGAACAGCCAACAAGATGAGTAGGCATAGCGAACAGCCAACAAGATGAGTAGGCCTAACGAACAGCAAAAGCACTAGCCTATGTCATACTACTACCCCCATAGTACAAAAGTTGACCTACTCTATTCTGTGCTATTTCTTCACATTATAAGCGCAGCAATGCGCACACGGCAGTAGGCTGTAAGCGCTAATGTGCCATTAGCAGGAAAACACCATTCTCAAAAGTGACCACAAATGTGATTATGCATGTGTGGCTTTTATTATAAAGGTGTATTTTTATGGTGAACATTATCTTCCCCAAACTTGAAACTCACGCGCTGTGAATGTATGCCAGTTAGGCTCTACACCCGTTGTAAAGCGGATTAATGTGCTTCATTTTAAGAAGTTATTTGGCCACTCATACAAACCTTATCAAAACATATAGGCCTAAAATGTAATTCATTCATTCATATAGGCCTATGGGCTAGGCTATGATTTGAAAAAGTCGCCCCAAAAAAAGCATGCGGTGTTTGCCATAAGCTGGGCATCATTCACTAGTGATAATATATAATTCACAAGTGATAGGCTAATATTGTCACCCATCAGACTATTCTTGATTTAATCTAGTCTTTACATATACTAGATAATGTGTGTGAAATTTGTTTTGATTTAGAATGGACCATTGTCATGCACCTGTCACGAAACAGGGGCAGCGGAAAAAAATACTTCATCTATGCACTTAAATAGCGAATGGTGGACGCTTTCACATGGTTCATTTTCATGCCAGCCAGGCAGGCTATACTCCTTTTGTAAAGATAAGCAATGTGCTTAATATGAGGAAAGTTAATAAATAAATATAGTAGGCCTAGCCCATAGAAAGCTGATGGGATCCTCCTCTTTTTAATAGAGGCCATCACTCTGTTCTCACGCAATTGCAAAGCCTATAGAAATGTTGCGCAACATGAGCTCATGGGCTCTCATGAAGTGTTTGATTAGATTTTCGATTACATTTGAATTGATGTCAGAGTGATTAGAGGGACAATAGAGTGCTGAGTACCAGGCAGTTAGCAAGTTTGGTAGGCTACTAATGACCATCAGCAGCATCAGAGCTTGGAGAAGCCTAGTTACCATGACTAAACGGTCACGTGGAATTTGACAGCCATCATGACTCGTGACCGCTGGTGTCGCGGTAATACGGTCACCATAACAGCCCTAGTCCAAACCACATGTATCTATCATATATGGTTCAAAAGTTACCTACAATTTACTCTGAGAATTTAGTATGTTTAGAGTGAATGGAATGTCATCACAGGCATGGTCAAAAAGTGGTCACTGCTCCATAGAACTCTGTGGCAGAACGGCACTAACTTCGAACGTCACCTGACAAGCTAACTAGTGGCTGCAGGTTGCTGAGTGAAAACATGGGCTTTTTCTAAATGAAATCCGCTAAATACAAAACTAAATTGGGACTAAATATATATTTATTTACAAAGATAAAATACTGAATTTCAATATCCACCCTCCTGAGTCTTTCCCTTTAAATCACCATAGAAACTGCCCCTCTCAACATACATTGGCCACGGTGAGGATCTTAAGGTGAAAATGACGAAGGTATCAAGTTGATTTTGATTGGTCCAACCAGCGGAAACACCTCCAAATGCTACCACCTCACAACAGCAAATATGGAAGAGATACAACCAAGAGCAGCACAGTCTAAACTAGCAACGGTCACAGCAAATTAACGTTCATACTGGAATGCATTTCAATTAACAGGTGTGCCTTGTTAAAAGTTAATTTGTGGAATTTCTTTCCTTCTTAATGCGTTTGAGCCAATCAGTTGTGTTGTGACAAGGTAGGGGGGGTATACAGAAGATAGCCCTATTTGGTAAAAGACCATGTCCATATTATGGCAAGAACAGCTCAAATAAGCAAAGAGAAACTACAGTCTATCATTACTTTAAGACATGAAGGTCAGTCAATACGAAACATTTCAAGAACTTTGCAGAAACCATCAAGGGCTATGATGAAACTGGCTCTCATGAGGACCGCCACAGGAATGGAAGACCCAGAGTTACCAGCCTCAGAAATTGCAGCCCAAATAAATGCTTCACAGAGTTCAAGTAACAGACACATCTCAACATCAACTGTTCAGAGGGGACTGTGTGAATCAGGCCTTCATGGTTGAATTGCTGCAAAGAAACCACTATTAAAGGACACCAATAATAAGAAGAGAACTGCTTGGGCCAAGAAACACGAGCAATGGTCATTAGACCGGTGGAAATGTGTCCTTTGGTCTGGAGTCCAAATTGGAGATTTTTGGTTCCAACCACCGTGTCTTTGTGAGACGCGGTGTGGGTGAACGGATGATCTCTGCATGTGTATTTCCCACCGTAAAGCATGGAGGAGGAGGTGTTATGGTGTGGAGGTGCTTTGCTGGTGACACTGTCTGTGATTTATTTAGAATTCAAGGCACACTTAACCAGCATGGCTACCACAGCATTCTACAGCGATACGCCATCCCATCTGGTTTGGGCTTAGTGGGACTATCATTTGTTTTTCAACAGGACAATGACCCAACACACCTCCAGGCTGTGTAAGGGCTATTTTACCAAGAAGGAGAGTGATGGAGTGCTGCATCAGATGACCTGGCCTCCACAATCCCCCGACCTCAACACAATTGAGATGGTTTGGGATGACTTGGATGGCAGAGTGAAGGAAAAGCAGCCAACAAGTGCTCAGCATATGTGGGAACTCTTTCAAGACTGTTGGAAAAGCATTCCAGGTGAAGCTGGTTGAGAGAATGCCAAGAGTGTGCAAAGCTGTCATCAAGGCAAAGGGTGGCTATTTGAAGAATCTCAAATATAAAATAGATTTTGATTTGTTTAACACTTTTTAGTTTACTACATGATTCCATATGTGTTATTTAATAGTTTTGATGTCTTCACTATTATTCTACAATGTAAAGAATAGTAAAAATACAGAAGAACCCTTGAATGAGTAGGTGTGTCCAAACTTTTTACTGGTAGTGTATATCTGAGATATATAAGAAAACATAGGACTTTTCTTGACCCACGTTTGGTCACGTTATTTTTGGCACATTTGACCCCCTATGCACTTTCTGCCATTTTTACAACCCGGTACTGGGTCACCTTCAGACAACTCCCCTGAAGCTTGTGTGCGTCGTAGAGCAGAGAGTCTCCCCTTTCAATACTGGTGACATATTAGTTTGTAGCTCCAATGGTTCGGTCTGGACAGTTGGATTTGTTTGAAGACCTCTTCGAAATGAGGACTTGTGGATGTCGTAGAGCCAAACACCTCTCGATATTGGTGAGATATTAGTTTGTAGCTAATACGTCACAGACGATTTTGTGATAATGTTCTTGTCCGGATCCTCTTGTGTAGAAAAAGGCCGCTTTCACAAGCCCTATGTTATGGAATTGGCGTAAACTATGTATATCGGCGGAAAGAGGGGATTGGGCTGCAGCCACTACAAGAAATAGTAAGTCTCTAGCATAAACACACAGGGAGCTATTCAATATTCAAAATGACGTCACTGTGTGAAACACCAGTTTGTCAATCGACTTTATTAACTAGGCAGTAACAGACGAGGACACAGTCAGCATTTACCCTGTCTGACTTGGCCTTGGTCTGTAACCAGAATACCTAATGACAGATGAATGGGTTAACACCATAACTGTTCTGTATCAATAACACAACTACAGTATGCATGTCGATCTATAGAAGAGGGTGACAGAGAGAATGAAATCTCTGTGGTGTAAATTTATGAATCTATCTTTCATGACTTTTATGGGTGCTAAAACTGGCTTCTCACACAGACTTTTTTTTATGGTTTATTCAAGAGCAACAACTTTTTTTGCCACAACTCCTTTAAGATGCTTTTTACAGCAGCAGAACCCCAGTCCCTCCAGGATTTCGCTGGTATCTTTTGTGATATTTGAGGATTAAAATGCTTGATTTTGCTGCAGCAATTCTGACATTTTTCGTGGCAATATGCAATGATTTTGTCAGATTTGTCATGAAAATGCGCTGACGAGGCAAAACGTTTGTCGACGTGTGGCTTGATGGAACCATATTATGTTGTAAATGTGTGGTGAATGGTTGAAATTGTGAACCATATTTTTGTACTGCGGTGATGGATTTGTTTTTTGCGATAATATTGCAATGATTTTATGAGGAAATACTGCAGAGATTTGTTAAATTTGCAAGCCCTTGCAAAATATGCAGAAAATTGTTGATTTTGGCAAAAATATTGCATTTGCAGAATCGCGGAATCTAGGAAGGACTATAACCTTCAAACTCAACTCTGGAGCTCAAAACCAGTTCCACTGCATTTTTTCATTGTTCCATTCTAATCAGGGATTGATTTAGACCTGGGACGGGTGCAATGTGTGCAATTAATTATCAGGTAGAACAGAAAACCAGCAGGCTCCGGACCTCCAACACACTATCACTCAATCTGTGATTGAAATGTACTGTATACAAAATTGTGTACTGCACACAAAAAAAAAAAAATATATCACAATAATCTGTGATACTGGGTTAGGACCTCATAGGGTAAGAGTTGAATACCCCTGGACTATAACATCCACAAGCTTTTATTAGCTCACCCAGTCTCTTAGAACCTCTGGCCTGACTCTTGGTTCCTATAGTTTAGTTATTACATACATCTATGCTATCTATGCTTGATGATCGTATTATGGTAATGGTATCTCCCCCCCCCCCAAAAAAAATGCCAGTAACAGCAGGGACCTTGACGTTTGTGTTTCTGCTCTTTGGAGAAACACAATGAGCACAGACCGTGGGTGACGTCACACACATTATGAGCGCACAACAGAATCCTGTCAGTCAGCATAATTGATGAGCGTTATGTGTGTATAAGTTGAGGATGAGTCAGCGCGAGACTGTATAAATGTCTCAGGGACACTGTGCTGTGGTGGTGCCTTTAAGAAAAGTATTTAATCTAGTGAAATACCCAGAGGAAACTAATGGGTGGGGGTGAAACATGCATGGTTGGGTTTCCAGTAGTTGTTACTGGAAATTCGTGGGAATACAGTAGCTAGTGCAGAGTGAAGGCATACTGCAGCTACGATCTTGAAGATGAAAATCAAACTGCACATGAGAATGTAATGTTCTATTAGCGAGTTGATAGTATCCTATTAGGCTCCGATTTCAGATAATGGTCATTAGTATTCCTAGATAAAATAATAGCAGGGCTGTGTAAGTCACTGTAAATGTGGAGGTTAAACGCGCCTTCCCACTCCAGACGATACGGTATCCCTGCCTCCGGCACAGGCAGCCTGTCATGCTAAGGCTGTCTAGTCCACAGTGCAGAGGCACAGCACAGTCATTCAAAAAAACCCTCCCCTCTCTTCTGGGTGAAGGAAACTTCCCGTCCGGAAAGTGAAATGAGCTTGAGAAGCTGCAGTGCAAAACCTCAGCCACACACACACACACACACACACACACACACACACACACACACACACACACACACACACACACACAACACAACACACACTCCCTCCTAAGATACTTAGCTAGCAAACGTTCTCTTTGTGGTGGTGTATTCAATCTTCTCCCTCCCTGAGCATCGCATCAGCCACAGTAAAGCCCTGGGTTTTCTACCATTATATAAGTAGCTTTGCTGGGACTGTGAGAGAGTGTCAGGATGGGGAAGCCAGCCCCTACATACAAGATAAAGAGGGAGACTTCATTGCCTGGAATCTCTGACTTTGTATTTAATTAAATCTAACCTAATCTACAAGTTTTTAGGCACAGTGGATCAGCTTTCAGAAGCAGTGCAGTAGCTTTCAGAAGCTGTGCAACAAATACTTAAATCTCATGGGCATGCTGTACTGTGTCTCCAAGAATAGCAGTATTTATGCTTCAGCAGCATAAATGGACCTTTTTCCTATGAAGGTGTGGTGTACAGACAGACTGTCACACATGGGAGGAGGGTGGGCGGTGGGGCGGGGGACAGGGAGGAGGACAAACAACACACTACTGGGATAGGGAGGAGGACAAACAACACACTACTGGGATAGGGAGGAGGACAAACAACACACTACTGGGATAGGGAGGAGGACAAACAACACACTACTGGGACAGGGAGGAGGACAAACAACACACTACTGGGACAGGGAGGAGGACAAACAACACACTACTGGGACAGGGAGGAGGACAAACAACACACTACTGGGATAGGGAGGAGGACAAACAACACACTACTGGGATAGGGAGGAGGACAAACAACACACTACTGGGATAGGGAGGAGGACAAACAACACACTACTGGGACAGGGAGGAGGACAAACAACACACTACTGGGACAGGGAGGAGGACAAACAACACACTACTGGGATAGGGAGGAGGACAAACAACACACTACTGGGACAGGGAGGAGGACAAACAACACACTACTGGGATAGGGAGGAGGACAAACAACACACTACTGGGATAGGGAGGAGGACAAACAACACACTACTGGGATAGAGAGGAGGACAAACAACACACTACTGGGCACAGGGAGGAGGACAAACAACACACTACTGGGCACAGGGAGGAGGACAAACAACACACTACTGGGATAGGGAGGAGGACAAACAACACACTACTGGGATAGAGAGGAGGACAAACAACACACTACTGGGCACAGGGAGGAGGACAAACAACACACTACTGGGCACAGGGAGGAGGACAAACAACACACTACTGGGATAGGGAGGAGGACAAACAACACACTACTGGGATAGGGAGGAGGACAAACAACACACTACTGGGCACAGGGAGAAGGACAAACAACACACTACTGGGCACAGGGAGGAGGACAAACAACACACTACTGGGCACAGGGAGGAGGACAAACAACACACTACTGGGATAGGGAGGAGGACAAACAACACACTACTGGGCACAGGGAGGAGGACAAACAACACACTACTGGGATAGGGAGGAGGACAAACAACACACTACTGGGCACAGGGAGGAGGACAAACAACACACTACTGGGATAGGGAGGAGGACAAACAACACACTACTGGGCACAGGGAGGAGGACAAACAACACACTACTGGGCAAAGGGAGGAGGACAAACAACACACTACTGGGCACAGGGAGGAGGACAAACAACACACTACTGGGATAGAGAGGAGGACAAACAACACACTACTGGGCACAGGGAGGAGGACAAACAACACACTACTGGGATAGGGAGGAGGACAAACAACACACTACTGGGCACAGGGAGGAGGACAAACAACACACTACTGGGCACAGGGAGGAGGACAAACAACACACTACTGGGCACAGGGAGGAGGACAAACAACACACTACTGGGATAGGGAGGAGGACAAACAACACACTACTGGGCACAGGGAGGAGGACAAACAACACACTACTGGGATAGGGAGGAGGACAAACAACACACTACTGGGCACAGGGAGGAGGACAAACAACACACTACTGGGCACAGGGAGGAGGACAAACAACACACTACTGGGCACAGGGAGGAGGACAAACAACACACTACTGGGCACAGGGAGGAGGACAAACAACACACTACTGGGCACAGGGATAATAAACTCCGGGGCGACTCGTGAAAGAACCTAAACTGGCTCAATTACTGCTGCAGGCACACAGACAATTCTGAAAGCCCCAAAAACGCCCCCGTGTCTGTTGCTCTCCTATTCAGCGCAGGTTCCTCTGATCCCCATGGTCAATCAAAAACACTGACACGCACAGCAAGATCAGAGAGGGGGGGTGGTCGCACGGGGGGGGCTATTCTGAGTGCAAAAATGGGGGGGGGGGTGCAACTCAATATTAAAAAGGTTTTACTAATGTTTTGTATACTCAGTGTATATGACAGTATTTGCATGCATATTAAGAAGTATGTCTTCAAAGTCCTGCTGTGCTTATTAAAAACGTAGTTATGAGATGGTGTTTTCAGGCTGAAAGATATAAAGACCTTCAACACATGAATTCATTACAATCTCTTTTGTATTCTTGAGTGTCCCAGGGGACATTGCCATAGTGGCTTCATGTCCTGTGGTGTCTGTCTGCCATCTGACAAAGACTGGAGGGTTGCCAACACAGTTATCTCTGTCTAAGAGAAATCATGCCATTTTCTATCTCACGTACAGTGGGGAGAACAAGTTTTTGATACACTGCCGATTTTGCAGGTTTTCCTACTTACAAAGCATGTAGAGGTCTGTAATTTCTATCATAGCTACACTTCAACTGTGAGAGGCGGAATCCAGAAAATCCAGGAAAAATCCAGAAAATCACATTGTATGATTTTTAAGTAATATATTTGCAGTTTAGTGCATGACATAAGTATTTGATCACCTACCAACCAGTAAGAATTCCGGCTCTCACAGACCTGTTAGTTTTTCTTTAAGAAGCCCTCCTGTTCTCCACTCATTACCTGTATTAACTGCACCTGTTTGAACTCGTTACCTGTATAAAAGACACCTGTCCACACACTCAATCAAACAGACTCCAACCTCTCCACAATGGCCAAGACCAGAGAGCTGTGTAAGGACATCAGGGATAAAATTGTAGACCTGCACAAGGCTGGGATGGGCTACAGGACAATAGGCAAGCAGCTTGGTGAGAAGGCAACAACTGTTGGCGCAATTATTAGAAAATGGAAGAAGTTCAAGATGACGGTCAATCAACCTCGGTCTGGGGCTCCATGCAAGATCTCACCTCGTGGGGCATCAATGATCATGAGGAAGGTGAGGGATCAGCCCAGAACTACACGGCAGGACCTGGTCAATGACCTGAAGAGAGCTGGGACCACAGTCTCAAAGAAAACCATTAGTAACACACTACGCCATCATGGATTAAAATCCTGCAGTGCACGCAAGGTCCCCCTGCTGAAGCCAGCGCATGTCCAGGCCTGTCTGAAGTTTGCCAATGACCATCTGGATGATCCAGAGGAGGAATGGGAGAAGGTCATGTGGTCTGATGAGACAAAAATAGAGCTTGTTGGTCTAAACTCCAATCGCCGTGTTTGGAGGAAGAAGAAGGATGAGTACAACCCCAAGAACACCATCCCAACCATGAAGCATGGAGGTGGAAACATCATTCTTTGGGGATGCTTTTCTGCAAAGGGGACAGGACGACTGCACCGTATTGAGGGGAGGATGGATGGGGCCATGTATCGCGAGATCTTGGCCAACAACCTCCTTCCCTCAGTAAGAGCATTGAAGATGGGTCGTGGCTGGGTCTTCCAGCATGACAACGACCCGAAACACACAGCCAGGGCAACTAAGGAGTGGCTCCGTAAGAAGCATCTCAAGGTCCTGCAGTGGCCTAGCCAGTCTCCAGACCTGAACCCAATAGAAAATCTTTGGAGGGAGCTGAAAGTCCGTATTGCCCAGCGACAGCCCCGAAACCTGAAGGATCTGGAGAAGGTCTGTATGGAGGAGTGGGCCAAAATCCCTGCTGCAGTGTGTGCAAACCTGGTCAAGACCTACAGGAAACGTATGATCTCTGTAATTGCAAACAAAGGTTTCTGTACCAAATATTAAGTTCTGCTTTTCTGATGTATCAAATACTTATGTCATGCAATAAAATGCAAATTAATTACTTAAAAATCATACAATGTGATTTTCTGGGTTTTTGTTTTAGATTCCGTCTCTCACAGTTGAAGTGTACCTATGATAAAAATTACAGACCTCTACATGCTTTGTAAGTAGGAAAACCTGCAAAATCGGCAGTGTATCAAATACTTGTTCTCCCCACTGTATATGGCTGTTGTTGTTGTTGTTGTTCACTTAACAGTGGCACACATAGAAAACAAGCCATCAAAAAAATATGTTCAGATCGACCCAAACTTTAAATATGTGTTCAGATCGACCCAAATTTAAATGATGTGTTCAGATCGACCCAAACTGAAATTATGTGTTCAGATCGACCCAAAAAAACAGCCTATTAGCATATCATACAAAGTGTTTGAGACCCTACCTGCTTAGAAATGTTTTAGCATAATACATTCTCTAGATAGCAAGACCCCGAAGCTTAGTGCCACCAAACAAGGACATAACCGACTATTTAAGTGAGCCAAGTGCTTTGCAGTAATTGCCAGAGGAAGTTCTGAGACATGGTTAAAATAAAACCTGGGGAGATGACAGCACTGTGGAACTTATTTTTAATCAGGCTAGTAGCAGGCCGGCCAATAGGGAAGGCCTGACAGCTCATCAAAAGACTACAGCCAGTGTTTGGAATAATCTTAGAAATGAAGCACATACTAAGTAGAAAGGAAACGAAAGGAAACTGCAAAAAAAAACGTAAGCCCAGGGCCGGTTCCAGGCAACGATAAATAAATCATAATAATAATAAATAACAATGTAGGAACTCAGTCGGGGTCTCAACTATTAAGAGTAAGAAGAGTGCAGTTTCTAAATGTGTTTGTGCTTCAGCAGTTGTTCTCTTGTTATGTCAGTCACTGACAGTCACTCAATGGTAGTTAGTCTAGCCAGGTATCTAAACTTGTAGTCGAATACTGTCCTGGCAAGCAGGGCACGTGCCCAGGGGCCTTGACCTCCAGGGGCCCTGACCTCCAGGGGCCTTGACCTCCAGGGCGCCCTCCCATTGATTTTGTTAGTCATTCTCACTCAGATATCATATTAACATGGCATTAGTCATGGCAAAATGTGTAGAATTACAGGGCCTAACCCCAGTCTTCACCGTAGATGATGCAGGACTAGCTATAAGTAGGGCCATGTGTTTTGCACAATCATGTGACACAGCAAGATTTTACCCTGTATTTTAAGCCTTATCCAGAAATTAGAATTAGACCAAACATGAAAGCGATTATCTGAGGATGGAGCTGGACCATCTGACATCAAAAGAAAAGGGGACAGTTTGATGAAAAAGCTTCAAATAAATGTTGAAATCCAGGCATGTCACATGATTGCGCAAAACTCAGGGCCCTAGCTATAAGTGTTCATTTCACAAAGCCCTGACAGCAACAGAAGAGGAGGTAGTCACAGGTTGGCACGGCGACGCAACCACTGTCACTCTAAATACAACGATGTTGTAACTTTTGCCTCCTGGGTGGCTCTTCGCCCCCAACACACACACACACACACACACACACACACACACACACACACACACACACACAGTACACATCTAAATACAAACATACACACAGTTGTTGTCAAGAAACAGCAATGCTCGCTTGATCAAGTTGACTGTGAGACCGAGAGTGTGAGTGAAGGAGTGAGAAAGAGGGCTAGGGGGGGAATACAGCTGTGTATTGCGCATCATGTTCTGGAGGGCTGAGGGAGGGGCTGGCCGGCTGGCCTCAGAGCCCATTGCCACTTTTCATATTGGGAAGCTTAGCGTACAGGTCAGAGCCTCAGCTTAGCTTATTATACACAGCATACAGCTGCCAGTCCACACAGCACACACACACACACACACACACACACACACACACCATTACATCACTACCTCACTGTCAGGGATTATTGTTCTGACACACAATAAGAAGCAACACTGAGACACTAATATAGAGAAGAACACAATCAGAACACTACTGAAATTGATGTTTTAGCTTGGTCTTTCAACCAGACCTGGGTTCAAATACATGTGTATTTGATTATTAGTTATTTAAGTACTTATTTTCTGTGTATTTGAATATTTTTTTATAATGTGGCCCGGATCAACAACTTCCTATAAATAGTATACTATTTGAAAGTATTTTCAAATACTTATTTCAAATACTACTTTCAAATACCTGGGTTAAATGCATGGGAGTACATGCCAATACTTTCCAAGTGTATTTTAAAATACATTCGAATATTTAACCACGTGTCTTTTCAAATAAAAATATCTGAATATGTAATTTAATGTCACAACCACAAGTACAGTGAAATGCCTTTCTTGCTAGCTCTAACCCCAACAATGCAGTAACCAATAACAATGTAAAACTACAAAGTTAGAAAAGATAAATACACAATATATAAAAAAATAAGAAATAACCAAGATGTAGTGTATCACGGACAACCAATTAAACATGACAGCATCTAATGTCTGTGGAGAAGGACGAAGGCCCGTGTTCACAGAGGTTTCACTCGCTCTCCTACCCAGGGATACTTTTGATAAAACAAAGGCTGACAGTATGAGTATGTTCAGAAAGCAGTGTAGAAACAAACTGAGAACCAAACCGCCTACAGAAAACCAAATGGAAACAACACTAGTGCTTCACCTTATAGTCACTAATTCTGCTGTTTTCTATCACCAGTATGTGACTCGGTATTATGACCACAAAAGGTCATTGTGATGCAGCTGTCTGCTAAGTAGCGTACTCATCATCTCAGAATGGCAGCTGATAATGTAAACAGAGAGCAACAGGAAACTGCAGAGAAACACTCAGAGCTAAACAGCCATATATCTTCTCTCTCCAGGGGTTATTCGAACTGTATAAACATACATAACCTTAGAACTATCGGGCCTCGGGGAGATGAAAACAGGGTTTTGTATATCCAGTCTGTTTACTTAATCAGGATGAGTCAATCTTCTAAGCCCAAATACAGCTTGAGACAACTGAAGCTCCTCACTATTGCACAACAGTCTTAAAAGATCTTAGTGACACTAGTAAATTAGAACTTAACAGAATCTGCTCCTGAGAAAGCTTAAAGGGATACTGTGAGATTCTGGCAATTCTACTCTGACCCAGGGTCAGATGAACTTGGGGATACCATTTTTATGTCTCTGCGTCCAGTATGAAGGAAGTTAGAGGTAGTTTCGCGAGCCAATGCTAACTAGCGTTAGCGCAATGACGAAGTCTACGGATACGGTAGCATCTCGCAGTATCTCTTTAACAATGCTGTGAAGAGCTTTTTTCAGTGCCTTATTCTAGTTAAATTATTCAACTTTAGCAGACTGGGAGTGTTGGCGCTCAACCTGATATTATATTATCCTGTTGCAGTAGTCGTACAGTACCGTATGAGCTGGACTCTTACCTTTCTCTATAGAGGTAATGCCCATGGAGGGCTGTCCCAGGCTGGCCCTCCTCTCCCACTTGCCCTCGTCAGGGTTGTAGACCTCCACAGAGGACAGGGGGCTCTGCTGGCTGTCCATGCCCCCCATCACCATCACCTGACCGCCCAGGGACACCGCCGACGCCCCCGCCCGGGCTGTAGGGAGCGGAGGTAGCTGGGTCCATGTCTGGCTCCCTATGTCCAGCACCTCGGCAGTGTCTAGAGGCAGGCCTGTCTCACTGCAGCCCCCCAGCACATACAGCAGGCCGCCATGGAACACAGGGGTGCAGTAGACCCTGTGCGTGGACATGGGGGGGAAAACCTCCCAGTACAGGGACTTGACTGGGCTCACTGCCATCTCGAGTATAGGCATCTCTCCTGAGGCTGGCAGGGGTGATGGGTCATTACACGCTCGGAGGGGGTGGGGTTAAAAAACCAGACAAACAAAAACAAGAAAGAGAGAAGCGGGGGGAAATACGGAACAGTCTCCTTTCTTGCTGCGTTGCTACATTAGCCTCTGTCTAAAGAGAGAGAGAGAGAGAGAGAGAGAGAGAGAGAGAGAGAGAGAGAGAGAGAGAGAGGGGAGAGGGAGAGGGAGAGAGAGAGAGAGAGAGAGAGAGAGAGAGAGAGAGAGAGGGAGGGAGAGGGAGAGAGAGGGGAGAGGGAGGGAGAGAGGGGGAGGGAGAGAGAGAGAGAGAGAGAGAGAGAGACAGAGAGAGAGAGAGAGAGAGAGAGGGGGAGAGAGAGGGAGGGAGAGGGAAGGACTACCTCAGCAATCTGCCAGATGCCTCCACTCCACCAAATGTTTTATTCATTCATTTGTTGATGTTTTAGTGCAGGGGACCATCTGTCCTTTCTTTCCCTTTACTCACTCCTTTCAGGGGGCTTTATTTTGGTTTTAAAAAATCACTGCAGTTGATTGGTGTTTGCTACTCTACAGGGAGGAATATGCAAAAAAAAAGGTTTCGTGAAGGCTTCCTGGGGCAAACACACTTAAAAGGTGTGCCTGGCTTTATGCGTAATTGCTGTGAAATGTTATTGTCAAGTGGGAGATTGAGCTAGATCAGAAAACAGGGGAGAAAAAGAAACCTGCCATCACGTTCTCAGCCAAAGGCAAGTATCATCGGCTCCAGCTACTATATGAATCGGGTGAAGAGGGTAATAATGAAACAAAGAAAATGAAACAGTCTTTAAATGATATCTCCCTCTGAGTATAATGGGAACAAGCTCTCTGGGTCAGACAGAATCATTCTAATTAGACCAAAACTCTAAATGCCAGAAGGCAGCTGTCAAGGCCCGACTGGGGCTGAGGAGTACCGTCTGTCCCCCTGGGACACAATGAGGCTCCCACAGAGATCCCTGGCCTGTGGAAAATAAAACAGCCAGCCCTCTGACCCTGTGGAGGATTCAGCTGTGGCCAGCCAGCGCTGTGACATTTACAGTCAGGGCCAGGCCAGGGGGTATGGGGGGTGGAGAACTGGAACAGTATGATCCACACACCAGCAGCAAAACCCACTCCAAAGGTCACTGCTTCCACTGTGGCTTTCAGGGATCGGGTCGCACCGACAGAAAGTGTCACTGGCACGCAAGCATTGTTAATTATGAAAACGCGGAGAGGGTATGTGAGTATGGTATGGGTGTTGTGGAAGGAGAGAAGAATAAACGGAATAGGGAAGAGAATAAGTGAGAAAAGGGGGAGATAGACAGGTAAAATAAAAGAAATAAAATAACAGACAGAGAAAGACAGGTATGGGTAGATGTAGAGAGATCCTCAGAGACACGGTGCTGCAAGGCTACTTGAGTCTGAGTCAGTCTGAAACAGGTGTGAGGAGGATGCAGGGAGTAGTTTCTCCACCCAGAGAGAGCGGATGGACAGAGATCTCCTCAGAGATCTCCTGTGTGTTTACAGAACGAGGACGGCGAACCCCCTTCTGCTTCTGCACTGCCTCCACAGGTGTATCCTCCCTCTTTAGGCTTCATGTGTATCCGCCTCCGACACACTCTGAACCCCGGATCTCTGGGCCTTGTTGTTAGGTTACAACGTCCCTATGTATCCCTGCAACAGCTGTGTGTTAGTTCCTCAAGGTGTTCGACAGAAACACACCAGATGCTGGGAGTGAGTTGTGACATCATTAAACAAACAAATGAGCTGGGAACACAATGACTTCTCAGCTCTACAGGGAGAGAAAAAAACGACAACAGTTCGCCAGAGGTGAAAGCAAACGTTTTTTTTCCCCCCTGGTAATCAGAGTTGGTGGATTACAAATTCAGGAGGGGACATTATAGACTGAGACAGGACTTGTTTGTATTCCAGGAGCAGCAATCTGACTCTCCCACGGCAATCTCTTGTTGCTGTTACTCAGTGGTTGGTGTAGTCCAGGGGTGATTGGAGGAGAAAGGTGGAGTTGTGTTGTGGCAGAGTAGGTCCTGGAGGAGCTTACCTAACCTCCTGCTGCAGGAAGGGAAAACAAACAAGACAGAACAAGAGAAAAACAATCAATTAACTCGTAGCTATACTGTGCAGAGATCAAAAGAGGGAATAATATATATATAGAGAGAGAGAGAGAGAGAGAGAGAGAGAGAGAGAGAGAGAGAGAGAGAGAGAGAGAGAGAGAGAGAGAGAGAGAGAGAGAGAGAGAGAGAGAGAGAGAGAGAGAGAGAGAGAGAGAGAGAGAGAGAGAGAGAGAGAGAGAGAGAGAGAGAGAGAGAGAGAAAGAGAAAGAGAAAGAGAAAGAGAAAGAGAGAAAGAGAGAGAACCAGTTGGCTCAGTAATTTACTGCCTCCTCAGGTGGGACTACATATCATGTAATTAGATCAGGCTAAACCAAATCCCAACAGAACGAACCACAGTGGAATCAACTCCGTTGACGACAACAGTCAGGTTTCACTTTTTATGATTCCCCTCACAGATTGAAAAAGACATCAGCAACAGGAAATAGGCTTGACTTCATTCATTGGTACATCTATATTGCAACGTTGTTCTAATCTAGTGCCACTATATTTCCTGTGGAGTGGGTCACGGATATTATTATTTTAGTCTCCCAAACCTTCGGAGCTGCAGTGTGTGACCTTAATCTAGATTGAATCTCGTTGATTTGTTTTCCTCTCAGTAGGAGAATGCAAAGCACTTGACTCTGCAGGCTCAGTCAAGGACACTAATACTGAGATCAGTACCATGACAACAACACTATACCATGAAGACTTTTATATCTGCCTGGCTTAACATGTAATGAACTGATGTTCATTACATTCTTCAAAAATAATATGTACTCTAAATGAATACCAAATAAATATTTCTAAAACAATACATGTAAACAGTTGTATCTTTAATGTACACTGGTTTGGATGTGCAAATGTGTAGTACATTGGTTTGGATGTGCAAATGTATGGTACATTGGTTTGGATGTGCAAATGTATGGTACACTGGTTTAATGTGCAAATGTATGGTACACTGGTTTGGATGTGCAAATGCAAATGAAAAACATCAACAGAAATCTTAATATAGCATATCGACATGTCTTTAATATGTAAATTCCCCCTTTTCACGACTGTATTTCACCTCCTTTTGTTATCTTCTGAGGCCCTTAGATCAGGCTAAACCAAATCCCAACTGAGGCCCTTAGATCAGGCTAAACCAAATCCCAACTGAGGCCCTTAGATCAGGCTAAACCAAATCCCAACTGAGGCCCTTAGATCAGGCTAAACCAAATCCCAACTGAGGCCCTTAGATCAGGCTAAACCAAATCCCAACTGAGGCCCTTAGATCAGGCTAAACCAAATCCCAACTGAGGCCCTTTACCTCTTTCCATCCCTTTCATACCCTTCTTGTGCCGGCTGTGATCCCCCCTCTCTCTTTGAGCAGACAGACAGCGCCACTGAAACACTATCAGACCCCAGCAAACCAAAATTGGTTCTGTGAAAGTTCCCAGAACATTCGTTAGGTCGCGGCAAATGTTCTCATAACACAAAAACTGTTTGTATTAAACATTTGCCTGATGTTGCAAGAACATTCATAGAACACATTTAGTCTGTTCTTTAAAGGTTCCCAGAATGTTTCATTAGGCTGTCTGTGTGAACAGTCTGGTGGGAAATCACAAAAACTGTCCAGTTTACATTTTAGTCATTTAGCAGATGGTCTTATCCAGAGCGATTTACAGGAGCAATTAGGATTACGTGCCTTGCTCAAGGGCACATCGACAGATTTTTCACCTAGTCAGCTAGGGAATTAGAACCAGCGACCTTTCGGTTACTGGCACAACGCTCTTAACCACTAAGCTACCTGCCGCCCCAGTTGTGCGGATGATTATACAATGTTTATTTTAGAGTGCAAAAAACATTCACCTGATGTTACAGGAACATTCCAAAAACACATTTGTATGTTCCTTAAAAGTAACTAAAACATTTATTTAAGTTGTGGGAACATTGTGGGGATATGACAGGAGATGTGTTCCCAAAACACTAAAACTGTCCAGTTGTCTGGATGATTCTACAATGTTCCTTTTATGTTGCATAAACCATTCACCTGAGTTCCAAAATAAAATGTATTTATAAATCCCTTTTTACATCAGCAGGTGTCACAAAGTGCTTATACAGAAACCCAGCAATTAAAGGTTCCCAGAATGTTTCATTAGGTTGTGGGAACAGTCTGGTGAGAACATTGTGGGGATGTCACAAAAGATACGTTCCCAAAACACAAAAACTGTCCAGTTGTGCAGATGATTCTACAATGTTTCTTTTAGGGTGCATATAACATTCACCTGAAGTTACAGGAATGTTCCCAGAACACATTTTCTCGGTTCTTTAAAGGTCCCCAGAATGTTTCTTTAGGTTGTGGGAACATTGTGGGGATATGTCAAGAGATACAGTAGGTTCACAAAACACAAAATATGTTCAGTTGTGATGACATTCATGCAATGTTTAAGTTAGGATGCATAGGACATTCCTGTAATGTTGTAGAACACCTTGTCTATGTTTTTAAAGGTTCCCAGAACATTTAATTAAGTTATGGGAGTTGTCTGGGATGTTGCAATATATTATTGTGATATTGTAATAAAATGTAAGGTTGCACAGAATATTCCCACAATGTTCCACAATTTCCAAATAAGTCTGTTTTTATTACGTTCATAACATTTGTTTTAGGTTTATCATAATATTGCAGCAATATACATTTTACCTTGTCTTGGAGGTCCTCAGAACATTTCAAAACCATTATATTTAAGTTTTACCTAATATTACCACAACATTGTCAGCATGAACATTTGCAGATCCTTAAAGCACATTAGAATACATCCCCATTGTGTTTCTCTCCAGATTTAATGGCAATTCACATTTGAGGACTGTATTGCATGTGATAGAGAGACAGATGGCATTTTAACAAAATTCCTAGGACATTTGAACAGCATTTAAGCATTCAAACACATTTCACAATCTGCACATTATTTCATTCATAGGACATTTGAACACCATTTACTCATATAAACACAACCATCTTTTTTTTTTACACTTCACATGTTGACAATCTGCACATGCCAGGTTTAAACCTGCAATGTTTGGTTCCCCAGGTAGGGCTATTGTCCTCTGAACCACCAGGGAAACTCTCATATCTTTTTTCAGTATATACAGTGGGGGAAAAAAGTATTTAGTCAGCCACCAATTGTGCAAGTTCTCCCACTTAAAAAGATGAGAGAGGCCTGTAATTTTCATCATAGGTACATGTCAACTATGACTGACAAATTGAGAAAGAAAAATTCCAGAAAATCACATTGTAGGATTTTTAATGAATTTATTTGCAAATTATGGTGGAAAATAAGTATTTGGTCACCTACAAACAAGCAAGATTTCTGGCTCTCACAGACCTGTAACTTCTTCTTTAAGAGGCTCCTCTGTCCTCCACTCGTTACCTGTATTAATGGCACCTGTTTGAACTTTTTATCAGTATAAAAGACACCTGTCCACAACCTCAAACAGTCACACTCCAAACTCCACTATGGCCAAGACCAAAGAGCTGTCAAAGGACACCTGAAACAAAATTGTAGACCTGCACCAGGCTGGGAAGACTGAATCTGCAAAAGGTAAGCAGCTTGGTTTGAAGAAATCAACTGTGGGAGCAATTATTAGGAAATGGAAGACATACAACCACTGATAATCTCCCTCGATCTGGGGATCCACGCAAGATCTCACCCCGTGGGGTCAAAATGATCACAAGAATGGTGAGCAAAAATCCCAGAACCACACGGGGGGACCTAGTGAATGACCTGCAGAGAGCTGGGACCAAAGTAACAAAGCCTACCATCAGTAACACACTACGCCACCAGGGACTCAAGTCCTGCAGTGCAAGACGTGTCCCCCTGCTTAAACCAGTACATGTCCAGGCCCATCTGAAGTTTGCTAGAGTGCATTTGGATGATCCAGAAGAGGATTGGGAGAATGTCATATGGTCAGATGAAACCAAAATAGAACTTTTTGGTAAAAACTCACCTCGTGAGGACAAAGAATGCTGAGTTGCATCCAAAGAACACCATACCTACTGTGAAGCATGTGGGTGGAAACATCATGCTCTGGGGCTGTTTTTCTGCAAAGGGACCAGGACGACTGATCCGTGTAAAGGAAAGAATGAATGGGGCCATGTATCGTGAGACTTTGAGTGAAAACCTCCTTCCATCAGCAAGGGCATTGAAGATGAAACGTGGCTGGGTCTTTCAGCATGACAATGATCCCAAACACACCGCCCGGGCAACGAAGGAGTGGCTTCGTAAGAAGCATTTCAAGGTCCTGGAGTGGCCTAGCCAGTCTCCAGATCTCAACCCCATAGAAAATCTTTGGAGGGAGTTGAAAGTCCGTGTTGCCCAGCGACAGCCCCAAAACATCACTGCTCTAGAGGAGATCTGCATGGAGGAATGGGCCAAAATACCAGCAACAGTGTGTGAAAACCTTGTGAAGACTTACAGAAAACGTTTGACCTGTGTCATTGCCAACAAAGGGTATATAACAAAGTATTGAGAAACTTTTGTTATTGACCAAATACTTATTTTCCACCATAATTTGCAAATAAATTCATTAAAAATCCTACAATGTGATTTTTTTCCCTCATTTTGTCTGTCATAGTTGACGTGTACGTATGATGAAAATTACAGGCCTCTCTCATCTTTTTAAGTGGGAGAACTTGCACAATTGGTGGCTGACTAAATACTTTTTCCCCCCACTGTAGCATAGATGATATTTCACAGCTGTTTCCAAAATAATCATGGTTAAAGAACACATGGGATTGAACCGGTAATCTTTATCTCAGCAGGCAGATCATCAACCCGCTGTGCCACCAGGGGATATCTGCAGTATTATGGGGGTTATTTCAATTGTATAAAAATATTCCCATCCTCTTTGTATGCTGTGTACTTGTAACACTGTGTTTTAATCACGTGTTGAAAATCTTATGAAATTTGATTTTAGTTGAATAAAGCTTTCTTTAAATAACTTGTATTCTTGTGTATTCATATGCTTCTTACATACAGGCTCAGAACCTTCAAACTACATAAGAAAAATATATACATTTTCTCAATTTCAATCAAAACACATACATACAATACCCATTTTGAAAAATTATGATACATAATAAATATACAAAACCCAAGGTTCAATTAAAAAATATTTTATTGATTTAAAAGGTCCAATGCAGCCGTTTTTTTTTATCTCAATATCAAATAATTTCTGAGTAACAATAAAGTACCTTACTGTGATTGTTTTCAATAAAAATTCTAAGAAAAAACGCAATAGCAAAGAGCAAAATTATAAAATGCATTACACAGCATAAGAAAAGGATGGGAACATTTTAATATTTCAGAAATTGTGTTCTATGTCCTGATTGATCATATCAGACTGAAATAAAAGCCATGGCTATCCCCTGGTGGCGCAGAGGGTTGATCATCTGGCTGCATAGCCGAAGATTGCAGGTTCAAACCCACATATTCTTTAACCCTGTTTCCCCTCATAAAATTGAGGCTAAGGATGTCTTTATTCCTTCCAGCTTTATAAATCCAGTGAGAAAGGTACAATTTTCACTAACTGTAAAAAATAAAATGTGTAAAAATGTACTGTTCAATTTATTTTTAATTTTATTGGCACATACTTTAAACACTTGAAAAATAAGACAGGCTGGACCATATCAAGATCAGCACTCACAGTCTTGGGTATATAAAGAGGATGGGTGACGTGATGATGAATAACATTATAGTCATTTAGCAGACGCTCTTATCCAGAGAGACTTACAGATTTTTAGTGAGTGCATACATTTTTCAAACTGGCCCCCCGTGTGAATCGAACCCCCAACCCTGGCGTTGCAAGCCCCATGCTCTACCAACTGAGCTACAGGAGTTACCAGTATTTCCCTGGGTTAGTTAGAGTGCCTACAGAAACCCCCTTCAATTTTTTTCATATTTTGTTGCGTTACAAAGTGGGATTGAAACAGATTTATTGTCGTTTTTTTGTCATTGATATACACAAAAAACTCCATAATGTCAAAGTGAAAAGAAAATTCTTAAAATTTTACAAATTCATAAAAATCCCCAAAATTGAATCACTAAAATGTAGTCGTTACTTAAGTCTTCACCCCTTTGTTTAGGCAAGCCTAAATTAATTAAGAAGTACAATTTGGCTTAACAAATCACATAATAAGTTATATGGACTCACTCTGTGTGAAATAACAGGGGTTGACAAGATTTTTAAATGACTACCCCTTCCTCTGTCCCCTATACATACAACATCTTTAAGGTCCTTCAGTCAAGTATTGAATTTCAAGCACAGATTCAACTACAAAGACCAGGGAGCTTTTCGAAAGCCTCACAAAGAAGGGCAGTGATTCATAGATGGGTAACAATAACAAAATAGTGGATTCGGCTATTTCAGCCACACCCCATTGCTGACAGGTGTATAAAATCGAGCACAACCATGTAATTTCCATAGACAAACACTGGCAGTAGTATGGCCTGTACTGAAGAGCTCAGTGACTTTCAACGTAGCACCGTCATAAGATGCCAACTTTCCAGCAAGTCAGTTTGTCAAATTTCTGCCCTGTTAGAGCTGCTCCGGTCAACTGTAAGTGCTGTTATTGTGAAGTGGAAACGTCTAGGAGCAACAACAGTAAAACCTGTGAAGTGGTAGGCCACACAAGCTCACAGAACGGGACCGGCGAGTGCTGAAGAGCGTAGCACATAAAAATCGCCTGTACTCGGTGGCAACACTCACTACCGAGTTCCAAACTGCCTCTGAAAGCAACGTAAGCACAATAACTGTTTGTCAGGAGCTTCATGAAATGGGTTTCCATGGCCGAGCAGCCTAAGATCACCATGTGCAATGCCAAGCATCGGCTGGACTGGTGTAAAGCTTGCCGCTATTGGACTCTGGAGCAGTGGAAACGCGTTCTCTGGAGTGATGAATCACGCTTCACCATCTGACAGTCCGCCGGACGATTCTGGGTTTGGCGGATGCCAGGAGAACGCTACCTGCCCCAATGCATAGTGCCAACTGTAAAGTTTGGTGGAGGGGCCTCCCGAGTGGCACAGTGCCTGAGGCGTCACTACAGCCCCGTGTTCAATCTCAGGCTGTGTCACAGCCGGCCGTGACCGGGAGACCCATGAGGCGGCACACAACTGGCCCAGTGTCGTCCGGGTTAGGGGAGGGTTTGGCCGGCCGGGATTTCCTTGTCCCATCGCGCTCTAGCGACTCCTTGTGGAGGGCCGGGTGCCTGCAAGCTGACCTCGGTCACCAGTTCTACAGTGTTTCCTCCGACACATTGGTGCAACTGGCTTTCGGGTTAAGCAAGCAGTGTGTCAAGAAGCAGTGCGGCTTGGCAGGGTGGTGTTTCGGAGGACGCATGGCTCTTGACTTCGCCTCTCCCGAGTCCGTATTGAAGTTGCAGTGATGGGACAAGACTGTAACTACCAATTGGGGAGAAAAAGGGTCTGATGAAACAAAAATAGAACTGTTTGGCCATAATGACCATCGTTATGTTTGGAGGAAAAAGGGGGTCACTTGCAAGCCGAAGAACACCATCCCAACCGTGAAGCACGGGGGTGGCAGCATCATGCTGTGGGGGTGCTTTGCTGCAGGAGGGACTGGTGCACTTCACAAAATAGATGGCATCATGAGGAAGGAAAATGATGTGGATATATTGAAGCAACATCTCAAGACATCAGTCAGGAAGTTAAAGCTTGGACAATGACCCCAAGCATACTTCCAAAGTTGTGGCAAAATGGCTTAAGGACAACAAAGTCAAGGTATTGGAGTGGCCATCACAAAGACCTGACCTCAATCCTATAGAACATTTGTGGGCAGAACTGAAAAAGTGTGTGCGAGCAAGGAGGCCTATAAACCTGACTCAGTTACACCAGCTCTGTCAGGAGGAATGGGCCAAAATTCACCCAATTTATTGTGGGAAGCTTGTGGAAGGCTACCCAAAACGTTTGACCCAAGTTAAACAATTTAAAGGCAATGCTACCAAATACTAATTGAGTGTATGTAAACTTCTTACCCATTTGGAATGTGATTCAATAAATAAAAGCTGAAATAAAGAATTATCTCTACTATTATTCTGACATTTCACATTCTTAAAATAAAGTGGTGATCCTAACTGACCTAAGACAGGGAATTTTTTACCAGGATTAAATGTCAGGAATTGTGAAAAACTGAGTTTAAATGTATTTGGCTAAGGTGTATGTAAACTTCTGTCTTCAACTGTATTTTCGGGGTACCAGTACCAAGTCGGTGAGCAGGGGTACGAGGTAATTGAGGTAAATATGTACATATAGGTAGGGATAAAGTTACTAGGCAACAGGACTGATAATAAACAGTAACAGCAGTGTGTGTGATGAGTCAAAAGAGTTAAATTTAAAAAGAGTCAATGCATATAGTCCGGGTAGCTATTGGATAACTAACTATTTAGCATTACTTGGGGGGAGGGGTCCTGTTGGTTCCAGACTTGCTGCATCCATACTGCTTGCCGTGTGGTAGCAGAGAGAATAGTCTATGACTTGGGTGGCTGGAGTCTTTGACAATTTTCCTGTCCTTCCTCTGACACCATCTGGTATAGAGGTCCTTGATGGCAGGGAGCTCGGCCCAAGTGATGTACTGGGCCTTACACATTACCCTCCGTAGTGCCTTGCGATCTGATGCCAAGCAGTTGCCATACCAAGCGTTGATGCAGCCAGTCAAGATGCTCTCAATGGTGCAGATGTATAACTTTTTGAGGATCTGAGGACCCATTCCGAATCTTTTCAGCTCCTGAGGTGGAAGAGGCGTTGTCATATCTTCTTCACAACTGTGTTGGTGTGTGTGGACCATGATAAGTCCTTAGTGATGTGGAAACTAAGGAACTTGAAGCTCTCGACCCGCTCCACTTCAGCTTCTTTGTCTTGCTGACATTGAGGGAGAGGTTGTTGTCCTGGCACAACACTGCCAGGTCGCTGACATCCTCCCTATAGGCTGTCTCATCATCGTCGGTGATCAGGCCGACCACCGTTGTGTCGGTGGTTAGCCTACAGACTGGGTCAGGGAGAGGTTGTACATTTCAGTGAAGAGACTTGCCAGCTGGTCAGCATGTGCTCTGAGTACGCATCCTGGTAATCTGTCTGGCCCCATGGCCTTGTGAATGTTAACCTGTTTAAAGGTCTTACTCACATCGGATACGGAGAGCAAGATCACACAGTCGTCCAGAACAGCTGGTGCTCTCATGCATGGTTCAGAGTTGCTTGCCTCGAAGCGAGCATAGAAGGAATTAAGCTTGTCTGGTAGGCTCGCGTCACTGGGCAGCTCGCGGCTGGGTTTCCCTTTGTAATCCGTGATAGTTTGCATGTCCTGCCATCCGAAGAGCATCAGAGCAGACGTAGTGCGATTCGAGCTTCGTCCTGTATTGACATTTTGGACATTTTGATGGCTCGTCGGAGGTCTTGGCGGGATTTCTGTTTGGGATATGTACATACGGTCACTGTGGGGACAACTTCGTCGATGCGCTTATTAATGAAGCCGGTGACTGATGTGATAAACTCCTCAATGTTATTGGATGAATCCCGGAACATATTCCAGTCTGTGCTAGCGAAACAGTCATGTAGCTTAGCATCCACTTCATTGGACCACTTCCGTATTAAAGTTCTTCCTGTTTGAGTTTTTGCTTGTAAGCAGGAATCAGGAGGATAGAGTTATGATCAGATTTGCCAAATGGAGGGCGAGGAAGAGGTTTGTATGCGTTTCTGTGTGTGGAGTAAAGGTGATCTAGAGTTTTTCCACCTCTAGTTGCACAGGTGACATGCTGGTAAAAACGAGGTAAGACAGAATTCAGTTTCCCGGCGTTAAACTCACCGGCCACTAGGAGTGGCGCCTCTGGATGTGCATTTTCCTGTTTGCTTACGGATCGTTGAGTAACTGTCTTAGAGCATCAGTTTGTGGTGGTAAATAGACAGCTAAGAAAAATATAGAAGAAAATCCTCTGCAGCTTATCATGAGGAATTCTAACTCACATACCTCCCCCTTAACCTTACCTGAAGCTGCCGTTCGGTCTTGACGACGCATAGAAAAACCAGCTAGATGTATATTATCCATGTCCTTGTTCAGCCACGACTCCAAGAAACACAGGATAGTACAGTTCTTCAGGTCCAGTTGATAGAATAGTCTTGAACGGAGCTCGTCCAGTTTGTACTTAGTAAGTGAAGTAATATTTATGAATCAGAATCTGTCAGCAGTAGGCTATAATAATGTGCTATCCTTGATGTTGCCACACGTTACCTCAGCCCCGTGAAACCACTTGTAGGCTACAGCAGGTGTCCAGGTTCTACTAAGCAGCCTCAGCCCAGGATGTTGTTGCGTTCGTGTTTCACTTCCTGGGTAGGTTTTGTGAGAGCTCTCCTGTCTTCTCTTCAGAAAATGCTTTCAGGCACTCAGAGACAATTGCATAATTACTTCTGCTGGCACCTTTCACGAATAATACTCAAAATAATTTTCACAAAAAATGCACAGCCACCTCATCATGGTTGAGTTGGTTGGTTTTAAACATAGAATAAGCATTTCCCAAATACACAGTTGATGGTAAGGAGCCAAAAAGCCCTTGTGGTTTCACGTTCCTCTTATCTTCTTCCCTACATCAAAAATTCAATCAGAAATGTTGATGCTGGCCGTCATTTATAATTTATTTCCCCTACGTCCAGTCATCCACTGTGTTCCTCTGTCCCCCCGCCACACACACCCCTCTACCATCCCTGCTGACAGTCAGTCCCCCCCTCCTCAAACAAGATTAATTCAGTTTGGGTGGGTCCCACAGAGGGACAGAGAGGAAAAGGAGACAGGCTCAATTCAGAGATACAGAACAAGCCACAGGCAACACAGGCTTAGAATATATAATATACAGTACAGATATAAAATCACTAGTGATAGTCTACATGCAGTAAATTCAAAAGTACACATGCACTGTCAGAGATATGCTGCCACTGACATTCTAAGGGGTATATTCATTATGGAATGTTAATATAACACTGGTATGCGTTAGGCTTAGGGGCGGTTATACCGGGGTATTTGGAAACAGCCACGGTATGTTTTTTTCAATACCGCCAATACCGTTGAAACTATTTATTTGAAGTTTTTCCAAGACATTTTAATATTTGTAGCTACTTTAAGTAAATACCTGCAGACAACTTGTGCAATACGTTAGGAGATAAAGCAGATGGTGTTCTTCATTTCACCTGTCACGTTTACATGATGAAGCTTCCCGTAGTTCCCCAGAACAGTTGAGCCAGTCACGTGTTTGTTTGTAAATAGTACAAAGGGAGAAAGCTGGAGCAGGTGAGTCCAGCTGTGTGTTGACAGCGGTCGCGTTTTATATTGAAAGTCAACAGTGTTTTTTTTTGCTTCAACAGAGTGAACAGGGATGTGCAACTATAGTTTTCCTTCACAGAAAATACATTGGTGCAACCATTCGGCAGAAAATTGCTTCATTTTCATCAGATGACAACAGAAGTGCAACGCTATTTGGCTGGCAGCCACACAATACTGTAAATGAGCTTACAATTAAAAGGCAAGGTCATCATTTTCTAATGTTTAGGCCTATCATAGAAAGAATGTAGCTAGTTATATTTCCTAATGTTTTGTTTAAAGTTAGTCTTGCATTTTACCAGAGAAAAATAGGCTGGTTACCTTGAGAAAAGTACCGGAAAAATGTAGCTCCACATCAGTCAGATGCAGTGCTGTCTGCTGATATAACCCCCGTTCCCTGAATTCTCATCCGAGTTTAGAAGTTCATCTGAAGCACAACATTAGTATGACGCAGACCAGAAATTATAATAAAAAGCATTTTAGATCTGCGTTTATAAAACACAGCAAGATATTTATATGCGTTTTATTTATTTTTTTCCTGCGTGAAAAACTCTGAATTCTGCATTAACACAACCCCTAAGTTTAACTTGCTATCTACGCAAGTGGCTGAATTAATAAGGTGGGCGGGGCACCATATTGTGTTCGCTTTCTGCCGTGTTTGAGAAGTCATAGCCCTTAGGATGAGTTATTTGTACAGCGGCCATTTCTATCTTCATTTCCTTGCGTTTTCTTCTCCTCTCCGTTCTCGGCCCGTCAGCTCCCCCCTTGTCCCCTCTTCTCAGAGCAGAGCAGGCAGGTCCGTTGCCCTAGCGACTCCAGACTCCACAGACACTGCGTGTAGACATGCTGCTGGAGAGACAGTACTGTTCTTCCTTCAGACAAGCGCGTGTCAAAACGTTGTTCATTTGCACAATGTCTCTGGTTCACATTCGCTTGTAAATGTCCAAACTCACCAAAAATGACATTCGGTAACTCCTACCTATACATGTATAACTTTATGAGCTGGATTGCCTGTCTTTGCAATTCGTTTATTTTTGTTTGCGCTCGTTAGCATATTTAGCTAGCAGCCTCCATGGAAATGTGCTATTGCCTGTGTTAATGTTGTTAGCATTCTGGTAATCAAAGCCCAATGGGCTTTTTTGCGGGGGGGGTTTTGGCGCCACCCCTTTGTGTACTAAGCCGGTAATACCGTAAATCCCTGGGTGAAAGAAGGATGTTGCATATCAAAATGCTGTAAATTACTTCACACTGATCAGTGCAAAGGAATACAGAGTGGCGGTAATTTGCTTTCTTCAAAAGATATCCTCAAATCCCTCTCTGGTGCGTATGCACACTTCCTCTCTAACTTCACAGGAGGTCCAAATACTGCAATGAAAGGAAATGTTGTACATTTTGCAAGTAAAACAACACTGTAAATCAACCCTGAAAGTTCAAAATGTTTGATGTTATCGTGGTAAACAACAAAATGTTTTAAAGACGTTCAATTATCTCTACATTGTCAGAAACACACATTGTCTTTGGTAGTCATCATAACCCTTTAACTGTTGGCATTACAGTATGTTCAACATGTTTCTGGTCCTCTGGGCTTGGCAACTAGCTACTAGCTCCATGCTAATGAGACTAGATCCATCACATCGTAGAACTAATCGAAGCGTCATCACAAAGCTCAGCCTTCCCCGACCGCAAAGACAAGAGTGATTCACAGCCAGAGGAACCACACCGAGAGGATGGATGACTTCAGCGAGTGTGAAAAATCATTTACAGGTCGACAGCAAACCCACACCCACATACACACACATCATTCATATTATGAACAAGAGAGAGACAGATAGAGGGAAGGAGTAAGACGCAGATGGTAGAGAGAATGTGAGATCTAAATACAAAGTGAGAGAACGTTGCCCTATAGCACACAAAAAACGATACATACCTTGGCCTAAACATCAGTGCCACAGGTAACTTCCACAAAGCTGTGAACAATCTGAGAGACAAGGCAAGAAGGGCCTTCTATGCCATCAAAAGGAACATAAAATTTGACATACCAATTAGGATCTGGCTAAAAATACTTGAATCAGTTATAGAACCCATTGCCCTTTATGGTTGTGAGGTCTGGGGTCCGCTCACCAACCAAGAATTCACAAAATGGGACAAACACCAAATTGAGACTCTGCATGCAGAATTCTGCAAAAATATCCTCCGTGTACAACGAAAAACACAAAATAATGCATGCAGAGCAGAATTAGGCCGATACCCGCTAATGATCAAAATCCAGAAAAGTGCCGTTAAATTCTATAACCATTTAAAAGGAAGTTATTCCCAAACCTTCCATAACAAAGCCATCACCTACAGAGAGATGAACTTGGAGAAGAGTCCCCTAAGTAAGCTGGTCCTGGGGCTCTGTTCACAAACACAAACAGACCCCACAGAGCCCCAGGACAACAACAACAACAAAATTAGACCCAACCAAATCATGAGAAAACAAAAAGAGAATTACTTGACACATTGGAAAGAATTAACAAAAAACAGAGCAAACTAAAACGCTCTTTGGCTCTAAACAGAGAGTACACAGTGGCAGAATACCTGACCACTGTGACTGACCCAAACTTAAGGAAAGCTTTGACTATGTACAGACTCAGTGAGCATAGCCTTGCTATTGAGAAAGGCCACCGTAGGCAGTCCTGGCTCTCAAGAGAAGACAGGCTATGTGCACACTGGCACAAAATGAGGTGGAAACTGAGATGCACTTCCTAACCTCCTGCCAAATGTTTGACCATATTAGAGACATATTTCCCTCAGATTACAGAGATCCACAAAGAATTCGAAAACAAACCCAATTTTGATAAACTCCCTTATCTACTGGGTGAAAAACCACAGTGTGCCATCACAGCAACACGATGTGTGACCTGTTGCCACAAGAAAAGGGCAACCAGTGAAGAACAAACACCATTGTAAATACAACCCATATTTATGTTTATTTATTTTCCCTTTTGTACTTTTAACTATTTGCAAATTTTTACAACACTGTATATACAGTGAGGGAAAAAAGTATTTGATCCCCTGCTGATTTTGTACATTTGCCGACTGACAAAGAAATTATCAGTCTATAATTTTAATGGTAGGTTTATTTGAACAGTGAGAGACAGAATAACAACAACAAAATCCAGAAAA
This sequence comes from Coregonus clupeaformis, assembly GCF_020615455.1. NCBI lineage: Eukaryota > Metazoa > Chordata > Actinopteri > Salmoniformes > Salmonidae > Coregonus > Coregonus clupeaformis. The sequence goes on from NC_059221.1 coordinate 43,155,308, forward strand.
ACGCATGTCAAAAATGTTATAAATTGATTTGCATTTTAATGAGGGAAATAAGTATTTGACCCCCTCTCAATCAGAAAGATTTCTGGCTCCCAGGTGTCTTTTATACAGGTAACGAGCTGAAATTAGGAGCACACTCTTAAAGGGAGTGCTCCTAATCTCAGCTTGTTACCTGTATAAAAGACACCTGTCCACAGAAGAAATCAATCAATCAGATTCCACCATCATGGCCAAGACCAAAGAGCTCTCCAAAGAGGTCAGGGACAAGATTGTAGATCTACACAAGGCTGGAATAGGCTACAAGACCATCGCAAAGCAGCTTGGTGAGAAGGTGACAACAGTTGTTGCGATTATTCTCAAATGGAAGAAACACAAAAGAACTGTCAATCTCCCTCGGCCTGGGGCTCCATGCAAGCGCTCACCTCGTGGAGTTACAATGATCATGAGAACGGTGAGGAACCAGCCCAGAACTACACGGGAGGATCTTGTCAATGATCTCAAGGCAGTTGGGACCATAGTCACCAAGAAAACAATTGGTAACACACTATGCCGTGAAGGACTGAAATCCTGCAGCGCCCGCAAGGTCCCCCTGCTCAAGAAAGCACACATACATGCCCGTCTGAAGTTTTCCAATGAACATCTGAATGATTCAGAGGAGAACTGGGTGAAGGTGTTGTGGTCAGATGAGACCAAAATGGAGCTCTTTGGCATCAACTCAACTCGCCGTGTTTGGAGGAGGAGGAATGCTGCCTATGACCCCAAGAACACCATCCCCACCGTCAAACGGAAACAGGTGGAAACATTATGCTTTGAGGGTGTTTTTCTGCTAAGGGGACAGGACAACTTCACCGCATCAAAGGGACGATGGACGGGGCCATGTACCGTCAAATCTTGGGGGAGAAACTCCTTCCCTCAGCCAGGGCATTGAAAATGGGTCGTGGATGGGTATTCCAGCATGACAATGACCCAAAACACATGGCCAAGGCAACAAAGGAGTGGCTCAAGAAGAAGCACATTAAGGTCCTGGAGTGGCCTAGCCAGTCTCCAGACCTTAATCCCATAGAAAATCTGTGAAGGGAGCTGAAGGTTCGAGTTGCGTCAGCCTCGAAACGTCAGCCTCGAAACGTCAGCCTCGAAACCTTAATGACTTGGAGAAGATCTGCAAAGAGGAGTGGGACAAAATCCCTTCTGAGATGTGTGAAAACTTGGTGGCCAACTACAAGAAACGTCTGACCTCTGTGATTGCCAACAAGGGTTTTGCCAGAAAGTACTAAGTCATGTTTTGCAGAGGGGTCAAATACTTATTTCCCTCATTAAAATGCAAATCAATTTATAACATTTTTGACATGCGTTTTTCTGGATTTTTTTGTTGTTATTCTGTCTCTCACTGTTCAAATAAACCTACCATTAAAATTATAGACTGATCATTTCTTTGTCAGTGGGCAAACGTACAAAATCAGCAGGGGATCAAATACTTTTTTCCCTCACTGTATATACATAATATGACATTTGAAATGTCTTTATTATTTTGGAACTTCTGAGTTAATATTTATTGTTTATTTCACTTTTGTTTACTATCTACTTCACTTGTTTTGGTAATGTTAACAAAAAATATATATTTTACCTTTATTTAACCAGGTAAGCCAGTTGAGAACAAGTTCTCATTTACAACTGCGACCTGGCCAAGATAAAGCAAAGCAGTGCGATAAAAACAACAACACAGAGTTACATACAATGGGGAAAAAAGTATTTAGTCAGCCACCAATTGTGCAAGTTCTCCCACTTAAAAAAATGAGAGAGGCCTGTAATTTTCATCATAGGTACACGTCAACTATGACAGACAAAATGATGGAAAAAAATCCAGAAAATCACATTGTAGGATTTTTTATGAATTTATTTGCAAATTATGGTGGAAAATAAGTATTTGGTCAATAACAAAAGTTTCTCAATACTTTGTTATATACCCTTTGTTGGCAATGACACAGGTCAAACGTTTTCTGTAAGTCTTCACAAGGTTTTCACACACTGTTGCTTGTATTTTGGCCCATTCCTCCATGCAGATCTCCTCTAGAGCAGTGATGTTTTGGGGCTGTCGCTGGGCAACACGGATTTTCAACTCCCTCCAAAGATTTTCTATGGGGTTGAGATCTGGAGACTGGCTAGGCCACTCCAGGACCTTGAAATGCTTCTTACGAAGCCACTCCTTCGTTGCCCGGGCGGTGTGTTTGGGATCATTGTCATGCTGAAAGACCCAGCCACGTTTCATCTTCAATGCCCTTGCTGATGGAAGGAGGTTTTCACTCAAAATCTCACGATACATGGCCCCATTCATTCTTTCCTTTACACAGATCAGTCGTCCTGGTCCCTTTGCAGAAAAACAGCCCCAAAGCATGATGTTTCCACCCCCATGCTTCACAGTAGGTATGGTGTTCTTTGGATGCAACTCAGCATTCTTTGTCCTCCAAACACGACTGAGTTGAGTTTTTACCAAAAAGTTCTATTTTGGTTTCATCTGACCATATGACATTCTCCCAATCCTCTTCTGGATCATCCAAATGTACTCTAGCAAACTTCAGACGGGCCTGGACATGTACTGGCTTAAGCAGGGGGACACGTCTGGCACTGCAGGATTTGAGTCCCTGGCGGCGTAGTGTGTTACTGATGGTAGGCTTTGTTACTTTGGTCCCAGCTCTCTGCAGGTCATTCACTAGGTCCCCCCGTGTGGTTCTGGGATTTTTGCTCACCGTTCTTGTGATCATTTTGACCCCACGGGGTGAGATCTTGCGTGGAGCCCCAGATCGAGGGAGATTATCAGTGGTCTTGTATGTCTTCCATTTCCTAATAATTGCTCCCACAGTTGATTTCTTCAAACCAAGCTGCTTACCTATTGCAGATTCAGTCTTCCCAGCCTGGTGCAGGTCTACAATTTTGTTTCTGGTGTCCTTTGACAGCTCTTTGGTCTTGGCCATAGTGGAGTTTGGAGTGTGACTGTTTGAGGTTGTGGACAGGTGTCTTTTATACTGATAACAAGTTCAAACAGGTGCCATTAATACAGGTAACGAGTGGAGGACAGAGGAGCCTCTTAAAGAAGAACTTACAGGTCTGTGAGAGCCAGAAATCTTGCTTGTTTGTAGGTGACCAAATACTTATTTTCCACCATAATTTGCAAATAAATTCATTAAAAATCCTACAATGTGATTTTCTGGATTTGTTTTCCTCAATTTGTCTGTCATAGTTGACGTGTACCTATGATGAAAATTACAGGCCTCTCTCATCTTTTTAAGTGGGAGAACTTGCACAATTGGTGGCTGACTAAATACTTTTTTCCCCACTGTATGGGGTAAAACAAAACATAAAGTCAAAAATACAACAGAAAATATATATACAGTGTGTACAAATTATTATTATTATTATTTAATTTTTTTAGCAAGTTATGGAGGTAAGGCAATAAATAGGCTATAGTGCAAAATAATTACAATTAGTATTAACACTGGAATGATAGATGTGCAAGAGATGATGTGCAAATAGAGATATTGGGGTGCAAATTAGCAAAATAAATAACATTATGGGGATGAGGTAGTTGGGTGGGCTAATTTCAGAATGGCTGTGTACAGGTGCAGTGATCGGTAAGGTGCTCTGACAACTGATGCTTAAAGTTAGTGAGGGAGATAAGAGTCTCCAGCTTCAGAGATTTTTGCAATTCGTTCCAGTCATTGGCAGCAGAGAACTGGAAGGAATGGCGGCCAAAGGAGGTGTTGGCTTTGGGGATGACCAGTGAGATATACCTGCTGGAGCGCATACTACGGGTGGGTGTTGCTATGGTGACCAATGAGCTAAGATAAGGCGGGGATTTGCCTAGCAGTGATTTATAGATGGCCTGGAGCCAGTGGGTTTGGTGACGAATATGTAGTGAGGACCAGCCAACAAGAGCGTACAGGTCACAGTGGTGGGTAGTATATGGGGCTTTGGTGACAAAACGGATAGACTACATCCAATTTGCTGAGTAGAGTGTTGGAGGCTATTTTGTAAATGACATCGCTGAAGTCAAGGATCGGTAGGATAGTCAGTTTTACGAGGGCATGTTTGGCAGCATGAGTGAAGGAGGCTTTGTTGCGAAATAGGAAGCCGATTCTAGATTTAACTTTGGATTGGAGATTCTTAATGGGAGTCTGGAAGGAGAGTTTACAGTCTAACCAGACACCTAGGTATTTGTAGTTGTCCACAGTCTAGGTCAGACCCGTCGAGAGTAGTGATTCTAGTCGGGTGGGCGGGTGCATGCAGCGCTCGATTGAAGAGCATGCATTTAGTTTTACTAGTGTTTAAGAGCAGTTGGAGGCTACTGAAGGAGTGTTGTATTGCATTGAAGCTTGTTTGGAGGTTTGTTAACACAGTGTCCAATGAAGGGCCAGATGTATACAAAATGGTGTTGTCTGCGTAGAGGTGGATCTGAGAGTCACCAGCAGCAAGAGCGACATCATTGATATACACAGAGAAAAGAGTCGGCCCAAGAATTGAACACTGTGGCACCCCCATAGAGACTGCCATAGGTCCAGACAACAGGCCCTCCAATTTGACACATTGAACTCTATCTGAGAAGTAGTTGGTGAACCAGGCGAGGCAGTCATTTGAGAAACCAAGGCTATTTAGTCTGCCAATAAGAATGCGGTGGTTGACAGAGTCGAAAGCCTTGGCCAGGTCGATGAAGACGGCTGCACAGTACTGTCTATTATCGATCGCGGTTATAATATCGTTTAGGACCTTGAGCGTGGCTGAGGTGCACCCATGACCAGCTCGGAAACTGGATTGCATAGCGGAGAAGGTACGGTGGGATTCGAAATGGTCAGTGATCTGTTTGTTAAAAAAGAGGGCAGGATGGATATAGGTCTGTAACAGTTTGGATCTAGAGTGTCACCCCCTTTGAAGAGGGGGATGACCGCGGCAGCTTTCCAATCTCTGGGGATCTCAGACATTATGAAAGAGAGGTTGAACAGGCTAGTAATAGGGGTTGCGACAATTTCGGCGGCTAGTTTTAGAAAGAAAGGGTCCAGATTGTCTAGCCCAGATGATTTGTAGGGGTCCAGATTTTGCAGCTCTTTCAGAACATCAGCTGTCTGAATTTGTGTGAAGGAGAAGCAGGGGGGGGGGCATGGGCAAGTTGCAGCGGAGGGTGCAGAGCTGGTGGCCGGGGTAGTGGTATCCAGGTGGAAAGCATGGCCAGCCGTAGCAAAATGCTTGTTGAAATTCTCGAACATATGTTCTCGAACATATGTTTCCCATGCCAATAAAGCCCTTAAATTGAAATTGAATTGAATTGAGAGAGGGGTGGTGGCGGGAGAAAGAGAGAGAGAGAGAGAGACATGTATGTATTTTGAGCTAGAGAGATAAATGTTTGTATGTAAAGCTCACAGCTTTATCTGCCACTCTGATGAAACAGCAGGAGAAATGGCCACTGGTAGCCCTTAAGTCAACTGTCTAATCAGACACTTCACTGGCCCACACCATAAAGACAGCCCAGCCCAACTGGGATAATCAGAATTGAAGGCCCTTGTAATAACAAGCACCACACAACAGAGGCATGACCCCAGGCTCACATACAAGGGGAACAAATACCCATGAGCCAGATTAACCCCTACCTGGGTTCATCCACCAGTCCCCATCATCCTACTCTCATCAGTAGGAAAGTAATGTTTGAACTTTGCATGTGAAGCTTTAGGGCTCTATTCAATCTGTGTCGCTGAAGCGTTACAGATTTGCGCAATATACATTTAAAAGGTCATTTTCAATGGAGTCGACATATGCAGTGTTTACCGTGAATGCAGTCTCCACTAAATTTAAATCACGCTGTAAAGCTGAACTTCCACGATACGGATTGAATAGGGCCCTTAGTCTATCCAGAGGGGATCTAAGAACAGAACACAGCAGGATTCCGCTGAAGTGTTTGGAACCTACCTGAGCTGAGAGAGTGAGTGATGGTCATTATAAAAGTGCCCTCCTCTTAGTCCTATTTGAAGAGCTACAGGTGACCTGTTCCAGCGCAGGGTAACAAGAGCTAGTATCAAGTCTCATCTCCCACCACTTGCATTATACAGTGTTAGTGACAGTTGTCATCATGGCAGAGGGAGTGTAGGACCGACACTTCCCTGCTAACAGTGTCCACAGCAGCCAGAGAGGGAGGAAGAGAGAGAGGAAATAGGAGACCACCGCAGCTAAATCTGTGGCCAACAGGGCACTTGTGTAGACAAAACACATATCCCTTCACTGATGAAAATGTCTCCACAGAACAGCGCTGGCACTTTCTCCCTCGGTAGCAGCTTTTTGCCATGACCGGGTGGGTGTCTAGGGACTTCTATTCTTTTGAGCTCATACTTCTGAACCTTGATTCCCCTAGGTCTCATGTCCTCTTTAAATAGATAGAAGGATGTGTGTGTGAGAGAGAGAGAGAGAGAGAGAGAGAGAGAGAGAGAGAGAGAGAGAGAGAGAGAGGAGAGAGAGAGAGAGAGAGAGAGAGAGAGAGAGAGAGAGAGAGAGAGAGAGAGAGAGAGAGAGAGAGAGAGAGAGAGAGAGAGAGAGAGAGGTAAGATGGTGGGAAAACAGAGAGAATGAGAGAGGGTGTGTGAAAGAGGTGCATGAATAAAAAGAAGAGACTTAGGGACAGAAACAGAGGGAGGCGTGATAAAGGAAGAGAAACAACCCAAACCAACAGATACAGTAAGGATGGAATAGGAAATGAGGAAAAGTGATTCAACAAAAAACATGCAGCGAATCGTATAGCGTCTCCATAGTATAGTAGGCTGATGCTGTTTACCCAACACTAACATCCTGCTTTTACTACCCCTCTCCTCTCCCAGGGAACTTTCTAACGGAACTCCCAACGGGCATTCCAACAAGCTGTCTAAGAACGTCGCAAGAACACTGTACGCCTCTTTATGAAGTTCCCTGAGTTCCTTGGGTGGCAGGGAGGGGAAGGAGCACAGTAAAGCGATGAAGCAAGCAGTTTTCTAACAACGTTAATAATCATGCTGGGTTTAGGATTAGCCCTGACGAACTTGATTTAAGAGGTAAAATATGCTTTGGGAGAAATCAGTCCCCTCTTCGCGGGGGTATCAATTAATTTGGATATTGCAGAGCATTACACCATCTGCAGCAGGGCAATTACACATTTCCCCATCAGATTGTACTGATAAACCAACAGAGGTGGTGTGTGTGTGTGTGTGTGTGTGTGAGTGTGTGTGTGTGTGTGTGTGTGTGTGTGTGTGTGTGTGTGTGTGTGTGTGTGTGTGTGTGTTCATCTGAAAGTGCGAGATGAAGAAAAGAAAAAAAGTTATGTTAAAGAATTATCTTATTAGTAAAGGGTGTCATTCCTGATCTGGAAGGTAGAAAGTACCTCCTCTAACAGCCCTCAAACTGTCCTCTGGCCTTCCTACCCCATTCCTTGGGAGTAGTTATTGTAGGGTGGCTTCTGTCAAACTATATTTTACACCTGGTTGATTTATGAGGGGGGGGCGGGACTTCACACTAGGATGTGAATATCACAGGTGACCTGTGACTTCACATGATGTTGGTTTTGTTCTGTCAAACTGTATTTCACACCTCATGATTTATGAGGGGGGCGTGGCAGGAGGTAATACATTTAGGTAATTAAATTACATAACCATGTGGTCGCCACATGTTGTATGTAAACACCTTTGATCTGGAGTGCTTTGATGTAGGTTTTGCTGCAGGGTGTGTGTGTGCCCAGGTGTGAGGGGCTTGTTGTGATCCTGTGGCCTTTCCCTCCATAACAAAGTAGTCAGATCAAAGGTGGTTATCTAATTTTATTACCTAACTTTATTACCTTATGCCACGCCCCCTCATAAATCATGAGGTGTGAAATACAGTTTGAAGGACCAAACCCAACATCATGTGAAGTCACAGGTCACCTGTGATATTCACATCCTAGTGTGAAGTCCCGCCCCCCTCAAAAATCAACCAGGTGTAAAAGACAGTTTGACAGAAGCCACCCTACAATAACTACTCTTGGGGATTTCAATTAGGAAATAACTTTCTGGTAAAAGATAAAATCTGGAAATCCATACAGGGAAAGCCTGGAATGTATAGTATCCATGCCGGAGGGATATCTACCCATCCCTGGTGCCAACCCTCCAGCTGTTCAAAAGGAGATGCTTGGGCACAGATAACTCTTTTCAATTGGTTGAGCAATAAAATGTGGTTGAGTTTGGAACAGATACGCCACAGTTTAATGTTACAATCTCAGTGTGTTTAACATGACTAAGCCTGAGCACTTTATCTACTCCTGACAACCTCCAAATTGGCATCAAAGTGCCTGAGCTTGGCTTCTAACTGCACTGTAATTACTGTGGTGTAATTGGGGTGCCGGTGGGTCAGCTGTGGCCAAGGGAGACCGAGGGAGGGTCGGGGAGGGCCGGCGAGGGCTGAGGGAGACCGAGGGAGGGTCGGGGAGGGCCGAGGGAGACCGAGGGATGGTCGGCGAGGGCCGAGGGAGACCGAGGGAGGGTCGGGGAGGGCCGTGGGAGACCGGGGGAGGGTCGGTGAGGGCCGAGGGAGACCGAGGGAGAGTCGGGGAGGGCCGAGGGAGACCGAGGGAGGGTCGGGGAGGGCCAAGGGAGACTGAGAGAGGACCAGTGAGGGAGATGCAGAGTGGCAGGGTTAAGTGATGGATGTGTACAGCCATCCATCAGAACTCTCATACAGCCAGGAAGAGAAGAGGCTTCAGTGGAGAGGAGAGACAAACTGAAATGGACCACTGACAGTGTGGTGAAGAAGGCGCAACAGAGCCTCTTCAACCTCAGGAGGCTAAAGAAATTTGGCTTGGCACCTAAAACCCTCACAACCTTTTACAGATGCACAATTGAGAGCATCCTGTTGGGCTGTATCACCGCCTGGTACGGCAACTGCACCGCCCGCAACCGCAAGGCTCTCCAGAGGGTGGTGCGGTCTGCACAATTCATTACCGGGGGCAAACTACCCGCCCTCCAGGACACCTACAGCACCCAATGTCACAGGAAGGCCAAAAAGATCATCAAGGACATCAACCACCCGAACCACTGCCTGTTCACCCCGCTATCATCCAGAAGGCGGGGTCAGTACAGGTGCATCAAAGTTGGGACCGAGAGACTGAAAAGCATCTTCTATCTCAAGGCCATCAGACTGTTAAACAGCCATCACTAGCACATTAGAGGCTGCTGCCTATATACATAGATTAGAAATCACTGGCCACTTTAAGAAATTGAACACTAGCCACTTTAATAATGTTTACATATCTTGCATTACTCATCTCATATTCTATACTATTCTACTGTATCTTAGTCCATGCCGCTCTGACATCGCTCATCCATATATGTATATATTCTTAATTCATTCCTTACTTAGATTTGTGTGTATTGTGTATATGTTGTGAAATGGTTTGATATTACTTCTTATATATTACTGCACTGTCGGAGCTAGAAGCACAAGCATTTCGCTACACCCGTAATAACACCAATACAATTTGAATTGATTTGAGAGACTGCTGCCCTCTCTCACACCACTAGGAATCACCAATGTGTCTCATGGGTTCGGGCACCTCTCTAAAATCAAACCTATTAGGGGAGAGTGGGGTAAGTTGAGCCAACCTTGTCCTCTCTAAAATCAAACCTATTAGGGGGAGAGTGGGGTAAGTTGAGCCAACCTTGTTTCTAGGAAACCATACACAAAATTAATAATTTGACCAAATATTTAGGAAGAGGTAATCATTTAATGGAGTCTGTGAAGGAAGAAACACATGGAAAAAGTGGCAAGCAAGTTAGAGGATTTATGCTTGTATCTAAACCAAAGTAGATCATTTTAAGATTTTTCTATACATTAGTTGGGGTCGCTATAATCTTCTAGATGAGGTCCTAAACCTAGCATGAAAGTGCATCCTTGTAGCTGTGTTGGCTAATAGTCTAAATGTTTGCCTTGGGGTAAGTTGAGCCAATAGTTGAGCCAATGGCAAGTTGAGCAAATTGAAGTGTTTTCTTCACAGGCATAATGCAAGGCGTTATCTCTAGGATATGAGGTAACAACAGGGCCTGGCCTATGTTAAAAGTGTTTAAAAAAGTACAAAGTGTTTGTTAGGTGTTAAGCCTGTGTTCAAAGATGCTTAAAATGATTAAAAAACAAAAAGCGATTGTCATTGTGTTGAAATGTGTTTGGCAAATAAAGATAGACATGGTTTTAAAAAGGTAGTGGTAATATTTAATTAGGCTCAACTTAAGGAACTAAGACCCCATACCCGGGGTAACTTGTGCCAAGAGAACACTTTTTTTGGACAAGCTATGTTTTCAAGACTGTAATGTTAACATGAATTCTGATTATTATTATTATTTCAAGGGATACACAACATCCTGAAATATACACTGAGGGTACAAAACATTAAGAACACCTGCTCTTTTCATGACAGACTGACCAGGTGAATCCAGGTGAAAGCTATGATCACTTATTGATGTCACTTCTTAAATCCAATTCAATCAGTGTAGATGAACAGGTAGGAGGATTTTTAAGCCTTGAGACATGGATTGTGTATGTGTGTCATTCAGAAGATGTATGGGCTGTTCTGAGGGGAAAAAGGGAGGAGGGGGAGGGTGAAACTCAATATTAGGAAGGTGTTGTATTCGGCGTGTGTCAAATAAAAGTTGATGTGTTTCTAATGTTTGGTATACTCAGTGTATATAGATATCTTTGTTAGAAAGAATAGTATATTTCCGTTGTGACGCTGAACGTAAAAGATTGCCCAACTTACCCCACTCATGTATTTACATATAAATTCCAACAAAGAGATTGACTGAGGATACCTTACACAAAATCTCTTTATTCTGTTTGGAAACTAGTCTATTTATACTCTTGTTATCCGATTTAATCTCTCTCTCTAACATATTCATCCCCTTCCCCTATAACCACACTCCCTAAATGAAAATGTATTTAATCAAATAACTTGATAAAGTCTTTAATTGGTAAAGCTCGTGGACACGGGCGAGGCTCTACACACAAACTAGCCTTTGAAAAGAAGTCCTCCAAGTGGTACGCTTTTTCCTTTTCCAATTTATCAGTTTATTTATAAACTGTTGACAATAAATAAATCACATGCAGCTGACAGTTTGTGGTTCTGTTCAGTGGAGTCTTACATCTAATGTCACCATGAAATATGTTTGAACAGTCTGAACACAACATTTAGACCATCTAAAAGACCAGCGAGGGACTGAATCTTTCGACACCAGAATGATGAAAGTAAAATTGAACCTTTGAGGACTCCTCAGTTTCTGTCTTCATGAAGGCAGTTTTAGCCTTTAGAAAATCAACATCAAGATCCCCTAATTCTAATGTTTAATTTGCAATAATTTCCGAGATCTGTTTGAAAACTAAACACATGCTTTCCAAATACAAAGAAGGGTTCCTTGATTTGGATAACATTTACTGAATGACATTCATACAGGATCTATGAAAGTTATATGGACTAGTTTTTTGAGAGCATCATGCACTGACTATGAGCAAACAATGATTGTCCTTTTCTACCACAGAGGGAGTTTGGGTGACAACAGGAGAGACAGGTCCTGTTCTCTGGCACAGCAGGCATTGTGCCATCCGGTACCAGAATGATTGAGGGTGGTATTAAACAACACAATGAGGACACAGGCACAACAATGCTTCTCTCCTACTCTGTAAGACAGGCAGGAAAGCTGCATGTCAAACTGTAGAAATAATTATGCAAATGTAGACAGTCTGAGCAGGTTATCATTACAGAACAGAACACATGGCAATTATTACCACAATGTAATGACAGTTTTATAGTAATGGTGTAATTTCTAACTGTTGTTGACAAATATTGCAATTAACTGAGTAAAAATAGCACTGAGTGGCATTGATTGTGCCTACATAATGTAGTAGGAGCAATGTTAACCTCTACGGGATGGGTGTCCAATATATGGGATGGTTGAGCTAAAGTGCGCTAATGTGATTAGCATGACTGTTGCAAGTAACAGCAAACTTTCCAGGACATAGACATGTCTTATATGGGCAGAAAGCTTAAATTCTTGTTAATCTAACTGCACTGTCCAATTTACAGTAGCTATTACGGTGAAAAAATACCATGCTATTGTTTAAGGAGAGTGTACAACAACAAAAAACGTATCACGGCAACTGGTTTGATACATTCACCTCTGAAGGTAAATAATGTACTTACATTCAGTAATCTTGCTCTGATTTGTCCTCCTGGGGGTCCCAGAGATAAAATGTAGCATAGTTAAAATCAATTTTTATATTCAAATGTAGGAACTGGGTTCTACCCTTGCTGTCTCTTGCTCCACGCCCACCCCACCCGGCCATCTAGATGTGTGAAAGTTAGTGTATAAGCTAAATATCCATCATGTATGACATTCCTGGGAGTGTGTAAACTTACATTTTGTATTAGCATATCATTTTTGTATGTTCTCTATAGTTATGTACTTGAAAATGTATCAATTGACCAATTCGCTTCACTGGATCAATCTGAAACGTTGCACACACACTGCTGCGATTTAGTGGCCAAAATCTAAATTGCGCCTAAACTGCAATATTATATTGTGGCCTTTATCTTGCATTTCAAAGATAAATATATATATATATATCATTTACCAGATCTAATGTGTTATATTCTCCTACATTAATTTCACATTTCCACAAACTTCAAAGTGTTTCCTTTCAAATGGTATCAAGAATATGCATATCCTTTATTCAGGTCCTGAGCTACAGGCAGTTAGATTTGGGTATGTCATTTTAGGCGAAAATTTAAAAAAGGGTCCGATCCTTAAGAGGTTAATAGAAAACAATTTGTAGGGGAGGTGGCTAATCTTATCGGTTTTATGGATTCTCTGGCTAGTGCTTGTGTGTGCATGTGGTCTGGTCAATCTTTAGCTCAGTGATCCTGTCTAACTTGGGTTTTCTGTGCAAAATGATCATTATCTGGCTAATAATGTCATGGCATGTGTTAGAAATGCCAGGGCCGATTTCGGGTCCCAGTCCGCCCGGTGTGTGTGTGTATAACATGTCCTGACAGTAGGTTACATTGGGCTCTCTGGGTCTGGGGGGAGAAAGATTGCGCGACTGAGATAAGAGCTGTCACTTCAAAATTCGTTTTTTCATGTAAAATAGAGACTGAATTAGCCTATGCACAACATTTAGTATATTTATTAATGAAAAGTCATTGTTCAGCTGTTCAGCACTTGGCGGGGACAGACAGTGACAGGGTGTCTCATGCAGAGCAGCGGAACAGCTGTATGCATCTGCACTGCTAGCGTTACTGCTCTCCATGCGAGGAAAACACTGGAACAACCCATCAAATCCATCTAAACCACAGACAGGAGTGTGTGTGCTTTCACAACATGAGGATTTTCCACAAGAGATTAGCATTTTATGCGCAAGTTTAATCATTGTAAAAGTGCCTTTTAGTGGCGCGGCCGCCAAAAAACGCTCGTGTGCATCTGCGCGTTAAAGGCGAACAATGCGCATCACCAAATGTATAATGCATTCACGTTGCAGTTTTTATACCCTCGCATCAGAAGTCAAGCATATTTGCTACACACATACAATGCAGTGACATATTAGTAATTTAAAACCTGCAATGCACATTAGGTTTAGGCTAAAGTCCCCAGTCCATAAGCCTATTTTTAATGAGAAAAGTACTGAGCCAAATAAAATACAAACAACAAAGAACGTAGACAGGACACAAAAAGACAACAAAAGTTGAGCGAAAACACACATTACCGTCTTCCTCTGTAGGGATAGACGCAGTCAATGAGATGGTGAGTCCTTTGCACAATCGAAGACAGTATGCGCCTGACAGAAATATTGTTCCCGTTTTACGCTGTCTCGAGCGAAGCCGACCGTTAGCAGGACTCAGGCGCCTTTTTATTGGCTCATCATCGCTCGCTCTGCCCTCCCTTCTTTGCATGGGTTCGCGTGCGCAACAGTTTCTCCATGGCGCTCTCACTTGACAAAGGTTAATTCATTAATTTAAAATAGCTTTATTTGCCCTCTTCAACATTTACTCATATAAGGTCATCAGGCTTTGATATTCCAGGTGCTATTTTTAGGCTACTCTCACATAATTTATTTTTGGTTGGGCATTACACATCAATGCACATCAGTTTATGTTTTCCTCAGTCATTAGTGTTCTCATAATTTCTCTGAAATAGCAAATCGATAATTAACAATATAAAGACATTCGACTGTGCATTGTTATTTCAATCAATTATTGAGTCGGAGTATCAGACATATCTATAAACATAGGCCAGCTAATCTACACAGCCTGGGAGAGCAACAGAGCGCAATTTCCATTCCTAGAATAATAATAAGCTAAAACAAATGTCTTCTCTGTGGTGATTCTCCGATGCTCAATATCTCCTACTTCTGTCAAATTCTACTGCACTGAACAAAAATTGAAACGTAACTTGTAATGTGTTGGTCCCATGTTTCGTGAGCTGAAATAAAATAACCCAGAAAATTTCCATAAGCACAAAATGCTGATTTCTCTCAAATTTTGTGCACACATTTGTTTACATTCCTGTTAGTGAGCATTTCTCCTTTTTTTGCCATGATAATACATCCACCTGACAGATGTGGTACATCAAGAAGCTGATGAAAAGGCATGATTATTACACAGATGCACCTTGTGCTGGGGACAATAAAACACCACTCTAAAATATGCTGTTTTGTCACACAACGCCACAGATTTCTAAAGTTCTGAGGGAGCGTGCAATTGGCATGCTGAATGTCTGTCCACCAGAGCTGTTGTCAGAGAATGCAATTTTCATTTCTCTACCATATGCAGCCTCCAATGTCATTTTAGAGAATTTGGCAGTAATTTCAACCGGTCTCACAACCACAGACCAGGTGTATGGCGTCGTGTGGGCGAGTGGTTTGCTGATGTCAATGTTGTGAACAGAGTTCCCAATGGTGGGGCTATGTTATGGGCAGGCGTAAGCTAAGGACAACAAACACAATCGCATTTTATCGATGGCAATTTGAATGCACAGATACACCGTGACAAGATCTGTGACCAACAGATGCATATCTGTATTCCCAGTCATGTGAAATCCATAGATTAGGGCCTAATGAATTTATTTCCATTGACTGATTTCCTTATATGAACTGTAACTCAGTAAAATCTTTGAAATTGTTGCATGATGCGTTTATATTTTTGTTCAGTATAGTTTGAAATGCGCGTTTCACATCTCATTTAGACTCACCTGAGATTGATGTGTATAGGCCAAATATCCAGGATCTCTACCGCCATCTTGAGGAAGCTGGAACCATGAGGTGGAGTCTGTCTCTGGGCTGGGGTACAGTAGGCTTCATACTGTTCCAGATCAACCTAATGAAACCTAATGTCATCAAATGAAATGCGTCCCTAAAATCTATTCCACATGGGAGATAAGTGTGTCAGTTCTATGTTACGTGTCCATCTGGAAATTCCACACCCTAGCGCTGAATAAGCTCCTGACATTTTGATACGCCCAAAAGAAACATCATAAAAGAAAGATTCAAATTCTTTATCTGTGGAAGATAAAACATGTAAATATGTGTGATTAGAGACTATCAAGCCATTGAGGCTTCATATATATATAGTCAATCTGACATGGACCACAACAAAAATCAAATTATTCCCCTAGAGACCTTTACTTGGAAGTCAGAGGGAAATCTTACCTGGTATTATGTACAGACCATTAACCAAAATAAGCACACTGGACACACACTATCTGGTGTACTGTGAGAGAAGAGTCTTCCTACTGTACACACTGTGCAGACCCATTTGGCTTGTAATGAGAGGACACAGTGTCTGCTGCTGCAATCAGGCAACAACTATGGCCATTACATCAGATTAACCAACTCTGTACACATTGTGCTGGAGATCAGAGGTGTTGATTGGATGTGCCCAGCCTGGTCAGTCTGCACTGCAGATGGGACCACAGTATACTGTCCAGGTCAACTCCACAAGAAGGTCATTTCAAGATACAAGTGTCCTGTCACATGTAGTGTATTAACTACTTATTACAATGTCATTACTAATGTGCCTAACTATTTTCCAGACGGAATGCTTGTCAAGCTGTTTTTCTCTCCAAGTCCATGAAGTCAACATCATGGCTATTTTATAAGTGGATTGCTGACCCTACAACCTACATTGAATTATGTCAGAGGCTACAAATACGGAGCTTTCGCCCCTGGCCCGCCCCTCTGGAAATGTTTTTCTCAAAGCTAAGGAGCCGAATCACATTTTGCGCATGTGTTACTTTACACACACATTCAAGTCTCTTTTTACTCTTTCCCAGAGAGGAAGAGGCGAGAGGTTTTACTCCGCCCAAAATCTGTCCACACCCTGAGAACTCTACTTCCCAATGTTTACACATTAAAATCACTACTGACTGCCTGTGTCTTGCTTGTCGATATGCTGTGTACGTCTAGCTTGGCCTAAATAGCTGCGTGTAACGTTGCGCTTTATGTTTGCTTTTTATTACTGTTACAACAGACAAAGAAGTAAAGTTTGTTTCGAACAAGCGGCAGCGGAGTCACGGGGTGAGTGAGCACTGAACAAGCTGCAGCGGAGTCACGGGGTGAGTGAGCACTGAACAAGCTGCAGCGGAGTCACGGGGTGAGTGAGCACTGAACAAGCTGCAGCGGAGTCACGGGGTGAGTGAGCACTGAACAAGCTGCAGCGGAGTCACGGGGTGAGTGAGCACTGAACAAGCTGCAGCGGAGTCACGGGGTGAGTGAGCACTGAACAAGCTGCAGCGGAGTCACGGGGTGAGTGAGCACTGAACAAGCGGCAGCGGAGTCACGGGGTGAGTGAGCACTGAGCAGCAGCTGGGAAGCGCGCAGCAGATCTTGAACACGCGCAGACATCTTTAGTCCAAAACTTCTGGGTTCCAGAAAATCCGGAACCGCAGCCACTCCGTTGAAGTTGAATTATCACTGTAACTCCCTAATAATAAAACAGAAATAATAATAATAAAAATCACACTTAATGTAACCTCACACCCTGAACTGCTAATGATCCCTGATTGATTAGTTCTCCAATGTCCATTATTAGTCTTCACCATGTAGGCTGATAATCAATCACTTGTTCACAACTTAACTGTATCCAAAAGGCCTGAGGGGAAATCAATAGTGCTTTTAGGTGACAGTAATACCCTAACTAATCAATACTTGGTCAGTACATTCCCATACACAGTGTGTCTATGTGACAAAAAAGTACATTTTCTTCCACTCAGGAGTTTATTGAACTCCACACGAGTACAAGCTGATAGTTTAGAATGTTCACCATGAAACACACAAGCATTGTCTTACGTCAGGTGGTGTCACTCCTACGCAACCCTCTTCCCCTAACCAGATGATTAGTCACACTATCTGACTTGAGACAATGACATACAAGAACACACAAAGTACATCCAGATTCAAGCATTCAGACTTCGTGAGTGCAGTCGGTTCAAATAGACAATCTGAATGTGTCTCCCATCAAATATGACTGTTGTCTTAGCAACAATGCCCCCATTCCTCTGTTTCTTAGAATTGAACAGTCTCAGTTATGTACTGCAGTCAAAGGCCTGATTGTGCCTCATCTTCCACAATTACCCCACCGGTCATTGTGATGGGTTACTTAGAAATGGTGTCTCAAATTTGCAGTAGTCAAATGGCAAACTCCATTCAAGCTTAAAATTAAATATTATAAACCTTCAACACAACCTTCCACAAAAAGTGTAAAACACATTCCCTGGATATATCATTGAGAAAATGTTTTCCACATAAGAGCGCTTCCAAAGTAAGTAAAGTAAATTTCCGCGCAAACAAACAAACCCGCAAACCAAATACACCCAAATTATATTTGGGCGTAGCTGTATCAAGCTCATCCGTTGTATTGCCATTATAAATAGTCAAACGGTAAGACTAATTGTGGTTCTAAAAGTATTGTAACATGTCTGTTGACTAAAGCATGTGTGAAGTTATAACAGTCTCACTCTCTCAATCTGATATTAGAAACAGTGAAGTATATTACCTGTATATTCTTAACAGGTTTTGGTATACATAAACAATGCCTTTATATTGATTACCTAGTTTTTACATAATTGTAATATATTGGTTGTCAGTGTCACACACCCTGAGAATACCGACCTTAGAGGAGGAGGAGTAGGAGCAACAACAGCAGCTACCTTAACCTCCACCCTCCAGTGTGCAGAACCCCTGAGTTCACCCAAACCCTCACCCTGGGGCTCTGGGCTGCAGACAAACCACTTCCTGTCATAGTTCTCCTGGCAGATGCTGATGCGCTGGCTGAAGTACCCTGGGTCTGAGATGGCTCTGAACGGTTGTTCTGGACCAGACAGAGGACATACAGCTCTGAGGTGGAGGTTATGCGGGTCTCTGAGGCGTCTCAGTCCAGGAACACCTTTAGAACCAGACATGGACCTAGAACAGAAACACCATGTGAGGATATTTAGAACATACATACTGTATCTGCAATGGTACAAATCCACATCCATATGAGTATGCACAAACCATCCAAAAGCACATGAACCGAGGAAAAACTGTACCTTTGGATGGACGACGGTGTCCTCATCGTTCTGCCGGATGTTGTCATCAATGAATATGTGCTGGACTTCCTGGTTGAAGAGGTCCAGCCACAGAAGCTTCCCTACCAGGATGGAGTAGGTGTACCTGGCCCACCTACAGAGAGAGAGACCAGTGCCCTGACTACATCACGAACACTGAAACCTTCATGGAGGTCAATACAGAGCACAACTTCTCCATTACAATTACTGTAATACTTGGACTAAATGACCTATTAAACAATGGATTTATGAGCTTGGCAGCAAACTAGGGCACCTCCATTTGTGTGATAAGATTTCAAGCCTTTTGGGACGGGTCCACCTACCAGTCAAAGTGGTCCTGAAAGCCTACCAGGTCCTGCACAGAGCTGAGGTACTGGTCAGGGCTTGCTCCCTGTCACGGGTCGACAGGCGCTCCTCCGCCCTGGTCAGAACCACCCCCTTCTTACTGCAGTGGATCTGGCCTAGTCAGAACCACCCCCTTCTTACTGCAGTGGATCTGGCCTGGTCAGAACCACCCCCTTCTTACTGCAGCGGATCTGGCCTGGTCAGAACCACCCCCTTCTTACTGCAGCAGATCTGGCCTGGTCAGAACCACCCCCTTCTTACTGCAGTGGATCTGGCCTGGTCAGAACCACCCCCTTCTTACTGCAGTGGATCTGGCCTGGTCAGAACCACTCCCTTCTTACTGCAGTGGATCTGGCCTGGCGTCTCAATCACACTCAGCTGGGAGGGAGGAGAAAGGAGTAGCACTATATAATACCACCTCGTAATAAAGCATTTATAATGGATTAGTAAATAGTTAGATTAATCATTTAGTAATCATTACTCCCGCATTTGTAAATGTTAGTAAGCTAGTTATTCACACTTATATATATGTTCTTATGATCTTATGAATCTATTACAAAGAACACAGCCTACTTCAACATCTCTCATACCCTACCAGCAGCAGTGCATTAGAGATGAAAGGGTTAACAGTCTATCAGGTATCAATCGGAAATCATGAAAATTGTCTGGACTTTAGTATCCTTTTAGAATGAGAATAAACAATGAAGCTTACAGGTCGTCCTGCAAGTTCTGCTAAATCAAATTATCTTCTTTCACCCTCCCTGCCGATATTCCTACACAAATAGGCCTTGACAGGAGACAGTTTGAATAACTCATCATGTGGATGTTTTTATACTGCAGCTAACCGTGTAAGGCAGCCTCAGCCCCCCCCCTGCAGAAATCCATGTGTTCTGCTCCAGTAAACTAACTGGTACAGGAACACACTGAGGAGGATGACAAGGGCCTGCAGCCACTCTATACCCAGGGGAGTAGCACCACTCACCTCACCAGTCACCCCCAACCCATAATACGTCTCACCGTGAATGACCTTCTGTGAGTTTGTTTTAAAAGGCACTGTTCCTGGAACAAGTTTTCAGATTTGGACCCCTGTATCCCACTGCCACAACCTCACAAACACAAGCCACCCCCCCCATAAATGACAAGCTGTAACATGGTAGCAGCCTACAATGAGTAATGATTGCAATTACTGGGCTATTGATAGAGTAGCTAACATAACAGTAGTGATTATGATAAGAGCAATGTGCACATTTAATATGGCAGTGAGTAAGAGCTTGGTAAAATGCCAGGACAACAAAGTCATTATAGCTATTGTCTTAATGACATCAAATCCAGCATCACACCACCTAAAGCCCTCATCATACCTTAAGTGCTGGGAGGTCGGGGAACAGTGGGTGGGAGCCCTGAGTGAGTGCACGGGACACGGCAGACAGCACCCGAGGAAGGTCTCAGCCAAAGGTATGGCACAGGATGGCAAAGTCCCTCCCCTCTGCCACCAGATACTTCAGTAGCTGGAAGAAGGAGGGCAGGCTCCAGTGGTCCAGCACGCCCCAGAACCGCCGACCTGGTGAAGCCTGCCACCCAGCCAAACTGGAAGTGATAGCTGACAGCGCACTCTCATGGTGGAAGTAGAGAAG
Source organism: Coregonus clupeaformis (assembly GCF_020615455.1). Lineage (NCBI taxonomy): Eukaryota > Metazoa > Chordata > Actinopteri > Salmoniformes > Salmonidae > Coregonus > Coregonus clupeaformis. The sequence continues at coordinate 43,175,898 of NC_059221.1, forward strand.
GTGAGTCACTCATCCACTCCCATTTACCTACAGACAACAGAAAGAGACAGGTGTTTGGTAATTACACTCAGCAATGGCACCATCGTGGCAGGTTGGCACACATTGGCAATGATTCCACTTATTGAATTGTCATGTCATTCAAAGAAAAAAGTTATAGAGGTGTGGGGCATCTGCTCCTTGAATAATATTTTAGATCATTCTCATTCATTATAGCTAGGAGAATTGACTGTACTACCCTCAAATAAAACTGGCTACATGCAGGAAGTGGCTATTTAGGTTTAGACTAGGTGGTATACAGCTATAACCGGAAGTGACTTTTTCGTACCAGGTTAGAATTTACGCAGCAGGTTAGAGAATTCATGTAGTAGGTTTGGGTAATTATGATAAGGCTATGACAAAGGTTAGGGCTAGCTAATATGCTCTCCTAACCTGCTACGAAAAGTCAATTCCGGTTGTAGCTGTACTCCATCTAGTCACAACCGCTATTTAGGCTAACTGAGGTCAATGAATGCAAACATTTTTTTTTTTTTACCTTCCTTGACTGCGGTCCCCTGGCCTACCTGAGGCTCGTCACCTATATTGCAACCCGGCTGGATTACCTTGTTTACGCATTTGTCCCCATGCCACAATTTAAATACAATAATCCAAGGCTGCAATAGTTCCTTGAATTGTCACGGCGTCAGACACCAATATGGGGTTATTGAGATCAACATGAAGGACAACCCTTGAGGGACCAACACTGTGAGGTCGTCTTCAGTGGTATAACTGTTATCATATTCATTGACATTTCCTTTGCTTGGCGTGTGGAGTGGACTGCTCATCCGCCGGGTCATGCCTATTACGACCGCCCCCGTTGTTGAGAGAAGTGGGATGATCAACGGTCTTGTCGCAGTCTGACATGATGAGCTCCAGTCCCGAATGATCGGTGGTCAACACCTGATTTTCATTGACTAAATAACTAGCCAAGTTGTCAGTAAATTGCCAGAGGGTTTAGCTAGCTAGCCAAGTTACTGAAACCAGAGATCCTCGAAACTCTCTTGCCCAATCGTAGATTTGTAGCTACATGTCTATAAAGACCGCTATTACACTTGTCAAAACAGGTCATCTTTAAGAGCGCTAAGTTTGTACAACTATTCACATACAAATACAACCACACTACCGGCTTTTCTTGTTGACAGAAAGTGTGTTTGTTTTTACTTCCTCATTCTGAAACCGTCGTTTCTTCTTCTCTCACCGTAACGTGTGGCGTCTGAAAGTAAATACAGTAACAAGCGCCATCTACAGAAACAGTGCAGATTGGAGGACCAACAATTTAACACAGAAAAGAGTACAAACGGAGCGTAAAAAAAGTTCCCAAACTCATCTCTGCCAGGCAACTTTATTCAAGTTCCTACTGAATCAGAGTGTGTATTCAAATATCCTGTTAGCGCTTCTCAAAAAGGGTTTCATTTATATTAACAATGTATATCTTATACACAGCCGCATTCTCATTAACCCTCACTTTACATTTGCGGTCCAACACAAATTAAGGGAGGGGTGTACAAGAGTCTACGTAAACAGAAATAAAGATATGTAGCAGAAGTGGTAAAAGCATTCTATTCTACGGCTACTGTGTATCAACATGCACATTTCAGTGTGTATCAAGTTGGCATCTTCCCAAAAATTGCATCCACAGGATTTGATAAATTACCAAGTAAAAATGTTTTAAAATCTAAAGCAAAGCAAATAAATCCAAACATTTCTGCACACTACAATGTCAACCCAGTTTACAGAAACCAACAAAGACCACAACATACAGACTAAACCTTGATGAGAAGTAGAAAACACCCCCCCACCTCACACAAATAAATGCTTCCACACCCAGACAGACAGACACACACACCACTCCCATCACCATTTCCTTCAATCCCAACAGGCTGGGGGGGGTTTGATGTTAGCAACCTTCCTTTGTGACCTCTGAACCAGACAACCATTGGCTGCAACCTGGAGGCTCTGGGGAAACAGGAGTGTGGAGGCTTTTGTTGTATGTGCAAACACGTGTGATAAGTATGTGTGAGGAAATCTGTTGCATGAATATTACTACATATACAGCATGAGCTGGTATGTCCACCACATCTGTGGTTACATGTGCTGGTCCTTTCGCCCACAAAAGCACTACTGCCATTTTTAGCATTGCACCACTGAGGGGACGCTTTTCAAGACGCCCAGTTTATTAGTAAGCACTGAAGTGTTGTTTACTGAGGAGTATATTTCCCAATGTTGCCGCTGGCAACGATCCACAGCTGGAAACTTATGCCAGGGCGGTGGAACCTCAGCCTCAGTCATGCCTTAGTCCACCTCCTCCATGTTACTGTAGGACAGAGCAGCACATTCTCCAGAGTGTCCAAACAGCTCAGAGGTCACCTCTGGGGTCAGCGGAGGGGGTCCTTCAGGGTCCAGGTTGGTCCCAAAGAGTGCCTGGCTAGAGGCCTGTAAAATAAACCAGTGTTACAAATCATGCTTTTCTCTGGATCAGCTCACTTTCAGGAAGACCAGGCCCGTCTTATCTGTAAACAATCCAAAACCAAAAGCACTGGACTGACCCATTCCTTGCAGACACAAAACAAAACTCAGTTCCAATTGGCTGGACAATTTCCATGTTTGAAATAACATCCAAAAGATTCCAGAGAGAAACTGATTGAAAAATAATATTCATTAAGACAGCATAAAGGTTGACATTTTATTTTGAAAAGCAGTACAAGTGTTGGTTTATTGGGGCAGCATTGAGATAGAAGGACCTGTACGCTTTATTGCTGGGAAATGTCCCACTTTCTTTTAAAATAAAATAAACTATTCCATTGACAGAGCGATTTTAAGATTACGATTTTACAATTAAAATTAAATTTACATTTAGTCGTACAATTTCTATACAACGTATACAAGCAATCTTGTAAATATTTATGCTATAAAATATACACTTCCTTACATCAATAGCTTTCACTTTACACCCACAACCATAGGGAATCTTTGCCATCTGTAGGTAGCCTAGATCATTCACATATCCTGGGTCGACAGTTCACTGAGACAGAGAGTAAATGCATTTTAAATAAGATGAAATACATACTGCATACCATCACGCTCGGATAAACCACTGTGAGACATACTGGGCATTTAAAGCTGATAGTGAATATACCTGGCCTCTAAACCCGCTCACAAGGGGGAGCGTTATGACAGAACGCACTAAGATATCCCTGAGACTTGAACATATTACTACAACACTATTACAGAGGTTAGTCCATATACCAGCAACACAGATAATCATTAAATGTAGCAAATTTCATTGATATTTGGACGGCATCTCCCTTCTAATGACCTGACGTCACTTCTAAACTCAGCTTCATACTGTACATCAGCGCATGTATTATTTTGCTCAAACAGTCGTAAAGCTCTGACATAGCTAGCTACTTCACAAAAAAAAACTTAATGCAAAGCAGCACATTAAAGGTTAAACAATTAAAAATGGCTTTCATTTAGTATGACAGGGATAAGGAAAACGTACGGACAGCAGGGTTGGGCTCTATTTGCACATAATCTCTTGCACATCTAGCATTCCAGTGTTAATACTATTGTAATTATTTTGCACTATAGCCTATTTATTGCCTTACCTCCATAACTTGCTACATTTGCACACACTGTATATATATTTTCTGTTGTATTTTTGACTTTATGTTTTTTACCCCATATGTAACTCTGTGTTGTTGTTTTTATCGCACTGCTTTGCTTTATCTTGGCCAGGTCGCAGTTGTAAATGAGAACTTGTTCTCAACTGGCTTACCTGGTTAAATAAAGGTGAAATAAATAAAGAAATTTAAAAAATTCCAATTGAAGGCAGTCAATTCAGGAAGTAAACAAAACTTGCAATCCAATCATCTAAAAAAGGGCATTTATTTTCAATGACTTCTCAATAAACTGAAAAGTAAAAGCTATTTATTTCAAAAGTTCACACATTTCTGAATTTTAAATTCAAATCATTTCCTGAATTAACGGCCTTCAATTAGAATTGAGCCCAACCCTGGTGGACAGAAAGCAATAAAACTGCTGAATTAAGAGCTTACCATTGACAACATAAAATCTAAAATAAAATCAGCAACGTGACAAACAA
>NC_059221.1:43185038-43332902 GCF_020615455.1 Coregonus clupeaformis
AATGGTGACCTTAGGCTTGTGTGCTGCTGCTTGGCTCCCGATGAACAGTTCTTGTGCTGACGTTGCAACCGAGGACAGACGATTTTTACGTGGTACGTGCTTCACCACTCGGTGGTCCCGTTCTGTGAGCTTGTGTGGCCTACCACTTCACGGCTGAGCCGTTGTTGCTCCTAGACGTTTCCACTTCTCAATAACAGCACTTACAGTTGACCGTGGCGGCTCTAGCAGGGCAGAAATTTGACAAACTGACTTGTTGGAAAGGTGGCATCCTATGACGGTGCCACGTTGAAAGTCACTGAGCTCTTCAGTAAGGCCATTCTACTGCCAATGTTTTACTCTGGAGATTGCATGGCTGTGTGCTCGATTTTATACACCCATCAGCAACGGGTGTGGCTGAAATAGCAGAATCCACTAATTTGAAGGAGTGTCCACATAATTTTGTATATATATAGTGTATCTATGATCAGGTGAAAAAAATATTTCTCCATATGATCAGTTGAGAAATCTCATACTATTGAGATGTTGAGATGCTTGCCTTTACCTTCTGGCCTGACAGCCTTCTCACAGGAGGTCTCCTTCTCTCCCTGGGAGTCCTGGGAGCCAGAGGAGGGCTCAATGAAACCTGAGTCTGTGGTGTGGGTGGAGAGGGCGTCTGGGTCTCCGGCTGAGAGTGGAGACTCAGGGACCAGAGAGGAGCTCTCCTGCTCAGAGTCCCCTGCCCCACCCCCAACGCCCCTGGCCTCATCCCCTGGCCCCACACCTTCAGAGATCTCTGCTGGAGGAGGAAGGTCAGCCCGGCACTGGAGGACCTCTGGGGACGTCCTGCCAGACTGAAAGGGAGGCTGGAACACGTTCACCGAATACCTATACAGAGATATGGGGAAAAGGGTGAGACCACATTGTAATCAGGTGACAGTCCAAAAATGTCAAAGCAGCAAGTTGTATTGACATCTAAAGAGCAGCATTCATATCATCCATCAATTCCATGCGATCCCAATGGTACCTTGAGTATCCTTCCAGCAGCTGGGACAGACGGGCGTAGGTGAGTCTGGACTCAGGGACGCTGACCAGGAAGGGAAGCCCCACATTCTCCATGTTGGGGCGACACAGAACCTTGTGGTTGGACCAATGTTTTTTCTGGCAAACTCTGAAACATGAAGGAAAAAAAGTTAGGTTGGATTAAAAACTAAACAGATTCATTTTTTATTCATGAATCATTTAGGAGAACAGGAAATAGTTCTGAAATAGTTATCCTGTGTCATTGTGTGTTATTATTGGGATATTTCCTCATTAATTGCTCATTAATTGCCTCTGTCATTAGCGCCAGGCAGCAGACATTTATTTAGTGTGTTGACTCACTGGTTGCAGTAGCCAACACGGTAGCAGCGGGTGCAGCGCTTCAGTTTCTCTTCCTCCGAGAGAGGAGGCTTCAGGCAGGCAGCACACTTAGAGATTGGGATACTGGGGACCTGAGGCCTCTGGACGGGGGGACAGGGAGACAGATGAGCTGAACACAGAGACAGACACTAGGTAACACACTAGGGACTTGTGTTATAGTTCCGGAAGGTTCGAATAGGACGGCAAGGAAGGCTGCTGGACATTTACCTGCTGGACTCTGAGCAGCACCACCCTCTCCTTGGCCAGCTCTTTAGACAGCACCTCGAAGCAGAAGAGCATGTCTGAGGAGGAGACTGTGTCCAGGGAGTGGGATGGGAGGAAGATCCGATGGAAGCGACTCTTCACTACCTCAGCCAGTCTCAGGTTCTCTGCCTTGATCCTCACACTCCTAGAGATGGACTCCAGGACCTCAGCTGTGCTCGAGTTATCTTTACTCACACTCACAAGGAACTGACACACACCAGAATCAGAGGAAGCAGACTTGGTCAAATAAATCAGTCAAATCAAATAATAAACCGAAGCCATCTGCTATCTGAATGAAACCAATATGTCATCTTACCTTCATAGGTTTCTTGTGAGGCTCTTTAGCAAAGTAGAACACTGTGAGGACCTTCTGCTTCTGGGGCAGGGGCACGGGAAGGTAGAGGAAGGGGTCAAAGGTTATGGAAACCTAGAGAGAGAGGGAAGGACATTTGAACTTTTCAAAACAGGTCAAGTAGAACTTCCTATCGCAGCACTAAAGAAATGAGTTACTTCCACTACAACACAGCCAGCCACCAACACCAATCCTCAATTCGTCTAATAACTCTGATGGGTCCATTTTTCTCCATTACTGAATTAGGTTTCCCTCCATTGCAGCTTAACAGCCAGGCCCCAAGTCTCAAATCATCTGCATCATATTAACTCAGAGTCTAAGCCCTGTCTAAACCAGGGGAGGGGGGTTTCTACTAAGCTATATGGAATTGTTTTAAGAAGGTCATACCAAGGATCAATTAGCTATTTGATTTTGAAAAATATATATATTTGATGAATTAATTTTTTTTGGGGGGGGTCTTACTGCTTTTAGCACATGTATTTAAACCCATATTTTTGGCACTAAACAGTCTCCATATACAGTATACTTCCATTCATTTTTTCAACTGTTACCGGGGGACCTTCAGACGAGTCTTGTGAGGCCTGTGGGCGTCCTAGAGCAAAACAACCGACATGTACATCTTCGTGAGAATCTCACATTTTAGTGTAGCCCAAACGGTTTGGATGTTACAGACGATTCTGCGAGAAGACCAGTTTTCGGGATGTCTCATGGTCTGACAAACACCGCTCTAGCTTTGTCACCTTTCACCGCGAGATGCGGAAGTGCGACATAGTCGAATGCAGCGGATTCAGACGCATCCAATGCAAAAAAAAAACTGATACCTTTAGCTTAAACTAACAGATCTTTATGGGGATTTGTTATTATTATGCTAATTCGATTTCAGCAGACATCGATCTTAGGGGGTTAAATGCCCATTATCATGACACCTAAGGGGCAGACATGCCTAAAAACAACAGTCAGGGTCTGTTTTCAGGAGTGGACGGCCGTAGCAAACAGAAGTACTATGTGGTTTCATCCCAGTGAGTTTGACTGATAAACTGAAAGACCAGAAACACCTCCCAGTCCCACTGAGCCTCAATAAAAAAAAAACACAGTTGAACATGAACACCCAGATATAGTCAGACAGGTGTTATTGGGAATTGCAATAATTCCCCTGTTTGTGTCTTACCTTGGTGCACATGGGGCAGACAAGCTTGGATTTGTACTGGCCCTGGAAGAGGTCTACAATGAACGAGTCGTTTCTCATCTTGTGCCTCTGCCACGCCTCATCTGCCACCACCTGTTAAAACAGACACACCATGTCACAACTGGACCTGAAGGGAACCGTGACACAGCAGTGTCGTTATGAGTACGACTGCCTCTGTATTGATTGCCGTTTGGGGTTTTAGGCTGGGTCTCTGTAAAGCACTTTGTGTCATCTGCTGATGTAAAAAGGCCTTTATAAAAAAAAATTGATTAATTGAGTATGGTGCTGCTCAAACCTCTATTTCACCCACCTCGTCCAGCCGTCCGTCTGAGTCCACCGTCTCTGTGTAGGGCTTGTTCTGGATGCGGTTCAGGTCTTCGTGGAGCCCATCCAGGAGGAAGGCCATGAACTCCTGGGCATCGTGCTGGGCATAGCCTGTAAACTGACTGGCCTTACTGGCCACGATCGCCTGGAGAATAAAGACAAAACATCTTACTGGCCACGATCGCCTGGAGAATAAAGCCAAAACATCTTACTGACCACGATCACCTGGAGAATAAAGCCAAAACATCTTACTGGCCACGATCGCCTGGAGAATAAAGCCAAAACATCTTACTGGCCACGATCGCCTGGAGAATAAAGCCAAAACATCTTACTGGCCACGATCGCCTGGAGAATAAAGCCAAAACATCTTACTGGCCACGATCGCCTGGAGAATAAAGCCAAAACATCTTACTGGCCACGATCGCCTGGAGAATAAAGCCAAAACATCTTACTGGCCACGATCGCCTGGAGAATAAAGCCAAAACATCTTACTGGCCACGATCGCCTGGAGAATAAAGCCAAAACATCTTACTGGCCACGATCACCTGGAGAATAAAGCCAAAACATCTTACTGGCCACGATCGCCTGGAGAATAAAGCCAAAACATCTTACTGGCCACGATCGCCTGGAGAATAAAGCCAAAACATCTTACTGGCCACGACCACCTGGAGAATAAAGCCAAAACATCTTACTGGCCACGATCGCCTGGAGAATAAAGCCAAAACATCTTACTGGCCACGATCGCCTGGAGAATAAAGCCAAAACATCTTACTGGCCACGATCGCCTGGAGAATAAAGCCAAAACATCTTACTGGCCACGATCACCTGGAGAATAAAGCCAAAACATCTTACTGGCCACGATCGCCTGGAGAATAAAGCCAAAACATCTTACTGGCCACGATCACCTGGAGAATAAAGCCAAAACATCTTACTGGCCACGATCACCTGGAGAATAAAGCCAAAACATCTTACTGGCCACGATCGCCTGGAGAATAAAGCCAAAACATCTTACTGGCCACGATCACCTGGAGACAAGATGAGAAGACTAAAGGCTGTACTGTAACCCTAATACTGGGTGCTTGGTTTAAATCCGTGTGGAGGGCATGATGGTGTTGTGGTAGCTCAGTTGGTAGAGAATGGCACTTCCAACGCAAGGATAGTGGGTTCAATTCCCAGGACCACGCATATGTACAAATGTATTCATGCAAGACTAAGGCGATTTGGGTTATTTGGGCATCTGCTAAATGGCATATATTATACTATTATATATTATTAAATAACAGGAGGGAGTTAAAGACAGGACTCTCAGGAGAGTGGATTGTCACCTTTAACTTAGAGGGCTGGAAAGCATGGTGGGTACCCTTCCACAACGCCCGCAGCAGCACAGCGAACCCGATGGCCAGCCGACCACCTGTCCCCAACGGGTTATTACAGTTGATCTCATTCTCAAAAGCCCGGTCTGCAAAGACGGGGAGAGAACACAGTTAATGTGGTTTAATATCAGTCACTGAAGTTTCATAAATTGACTTGCATGTTGAAACATTTTTTATTAGAAAATACTTTATTCCCTACAACGTTACATTTCATTTTTATATTTACATCTCCAGAGACATATTTCATAAAGGATTTTAAAAAGTGATCAGCTTAAACAACGAATGACAGACAGGAGGAAAGATGAAGATCAGAGGAGCTGACCATGAAAGTAGTCCCTGAGTTCCCGGGTGTTGGACAGAGACTGGATGACACTGTTCATGAAGCAGGTGTTGCCCAGGTTGACCAGGCCTGTGAAGCCTGGCAGACACACCTTCTCCTCCTCCTCTTCCTCCTCCTCAACGCTGCGCTGGCTGCCAGCAGGAGGAGCGTGGGTCATGGGCTGGACCATGCAGGTGGGCTTGGGCTTAGGGATGAAATTCCATGAATCAAATCAACTTTATAAAGCCCTTTTTACATCAGCAGTTGCCACAAGTGCTGTACTGATACCCAGCCTAAAACCCCAAAGAGCAAGCAAAGCAGAAGCACAGTGGCCTGGAAAAACACCAACCCTCAAGGCCATAGGATAACATGATAAAGAAATCTGATTCCTTCCCCCTACTCATTATTCTCTCTCTCCCCCCTCTCTCTCTCTCTCTCTCTCCCCCCTCACCGTGACTACAGGCTCCTGTTTGATGGGGACATGGTCTGAGACGGTGCGGGCTGACACACTGTCCAGGACTCCGTCCTCTGTCCGAGGGGGCTTGGGTTTCTCCTCCCCCACCCGGGGGGGCTCCTCCTTGGCAGGGAGGGTGTGCTGGCTGCTGCCCGGCTGACTCGTCTGAGAGGACGGTCCGGAGGGCACAGCAACCTTGGCGCCACCCACTGCACCTTAAACAGAGGAGGATGAGCTTGTGGTCAACGACAAACGACTGTCAGGACCAAGAGAAGCACATTGCATACGGCCAAGTGAACGGAATGGCCCTGTGCACTTGAGATTCCTTTAATTCACTACTAGATACATGACAGTGCCTACCTGCTGGAAAACTTGTAAAAGTAGTACACCAACTACATCTATGCCTACTAGCATTGTAAAGTATATCAAGAGATACTAGCACCAGTAAAATGACAGATATTACAAGTTAAGGACATAACCTAGCGCACTGACACTCAGACCCGTTGGCTTGTGAGAGCAGCACACTGAGTTACTGGATTAGTTTCAGTGCTCAGATTCCTGTCCGTAGTGCTGCCTTGAATGTAAAAACACCCACATGCCTGCCTATCACAGTCACGCATAACATTTATACACTGAGTAGATCAAACTTTAGGAACACCTTCCTAACATTGAGTTGCCCTCAGAACAGCCTAAATTAAAATCGGGGCATTGGACTCTACAAGGTGTCGAAAGTGTTCCACAGAGATGCTGGCCCATGACTCAAATGCTTCCCACAGTTGTGTCAAGTTGGCTGGACGTCCTTAGGGTGGTGGACCATTCTTGATACACACGGGAAACTGTTGAGAGTGAAAAACCCAGCAGCGTTGCAGTTCTTGGCGCAAACCGGTGCGTCTGGCACCTACTACCACAACACGTTCAAAGGCACTTAAAAAAAAAAAAACATTGTAAAGTGGTTGTCCCACTGGCTATAAGGTGAATGCACCAATTTGTAAGTCGCTCTGGATAAGAGCGTCTGCTAAATGACGTAAATGTAATGTAAATGTTAATAATTTTGTCTTGCCCATTCACCCTCTGAATGGCACACATACACAATCCATGTCTCAATTGTCTCAAGGCTTAAAAATCCTTCTTTAACTTGTCTCCTCCCCTTCATCTACACTGACTGAAGTGGATTTAACAAGTGACATCAATAAGGGATCATAGCTTTCACCTGGTCAGTCTATGTCATGGAAAGAGCAGGTGTTCTTGATGTTTTGTACACTCATATATTAGGTCCACACATCCTGGTATCAACCCTCCCACGTAATTCACATGCTTAAAGACACATTAGGACAAGCTCTAATGGTTTCCTAGGATACTGGTTAGACCTACAGTCAGTTACAGTCAATTGGTTCAACTGAAACGCGGCCAGTCAGTGTGCTCCTCAAACAGCAATATAAAGTAAGTCAGTTAATACATTTGTGTGGAAGCCATTGTGTGTGTAATATTTATAAGGGCCTGCTATATTTCAAACTGTGTGACAGCTAGTGTAACAGATGTCTATAACGTGTGCAGTAGAAGCCAGGCAGCAGGAAGACCTTGTGTTGTGGGGGCCTCCAGGCCCCCCCAGCGCTGGCTGTGCCTCTTCTTCAGGGTGATGTCTAAACGGGACGGGGTGAAGGCGTACGTAGACTGCTCAGGCTGGATGAGGTTCCTGCAACAGAGGATCCCAGCTTGTCAGACTCATGGTCTCAATGAAAACCAAGGGGCCGTGTAAACATATCAATAGAAATGCCACAAACTCACAGACCAAGTTGGACTTCGAAGTCTTACCTGAGTTTGACTTGCCACTTAAAGACCGTATTCGCTCCGCAGTCTGCATGAAGGCGCAAGAAATTTGCATCGCTGTTTGAAAGGGAAGAGGGTTCAGTAAGCCGGAAACACCACTAAAATGTAATTAAGATCCACTAAGGCCACCGAGGTGAAAGGTCAGAAGGACTAAGTTACCTGGTCTGGAAGAGGAGTGTGAAGTCCTGTTCCCTGAAGATCACCCTGACCGTCTCTCTGAAGATGCCCTTCATGTACACGTTGACCACCATCAGGTCTGTCCCTTTCTCGTACGAGTCGTTCTTCAGCAACTTCAGGTTCACCATTGGCTCTGGAACTGCTAAAAGATAACCACAGCGTCACGTTTCAGATCACTGTATGCAGACCACGGACTCTATCCTCACGGCAACTGATCTGTCATTTCTCTCACAAACCACAGTACTATAGCCATGTTTCTGCATTGAGCTATCCTGACAAATTATTTGCGTGACAAAAATGTTCACTTCAAATCAGATTAGTGAATTTCAGCGTCCTTTTGAGATGTCCACTGACCATCCTCCTGCTTCATCTCCAGAGGTTCCTCTTTAGACCTGTCCCTCTTCTCCTCCTCTGTGCTGCTGCTGCTGGGGGAATCAGCCTGCTTGGTGGGTGTTGCAGTCATAGGCTCCCCTGATCCTGACTGTTTGGTTGGTGTTAGTCTCTCAGTGGCCTGGTCAGCCTCATTCTGAGACGCTCTCACTAGCGTCTCAGAGTCAGTCCTCTCAGCCTCCCCTGGCCTCTCTGTTCTGTTGGTGTTTGTGGAGGCTCCAGCCTTGGGGCTGAACCCAGCAGTGGACACAGTGGCTGCCGGTACGATTACCTCTTCTGCCCCAGCCTTGAAATCAGACTCTGGGGCCTTCTTATCCTCCATCTAAAACAATAATGGGCGTTTACAATCAGATGCAGAGCAGCAGATAATCACAAACACATTTGAACCCACACAGTACTCAGTGCCTGGTGAGATGGTGCAGTCTAGAGAAACTGGGACTCACCTGAATTTTCAACTCCTGCTGCGTGTGGCTGACGGCTACCTCAGGTGTTGTACCCTCATGGCCGTTTCCTAGCAGCTCAGCTCGATTGTCACCAGCTGTAGATGTCTGTGGGTCCCGGCCAGTGGCAGTGGGGCTGTGTGGTTTCCCATTGGCTGTGGACTTGGGGTGTGTATCCCTGGGTGTATCTGAGGTGGGGTCCTTTGGGGGACGGACGGTGCGCTTGGCACTGGGCTCCTGAGGCAGGTCCCCTTTACTGACACTGACAGGCTTGGTCTGCCCCTCTTCTGCAGCCTTCACCCCAGCCTCCGGCCTGTCAGCTGGTTTGTTGTTCATGGTGCGTTTGACACCGCGCTCTGCTTTGCTACGCCTCTGTTCGCTCTGTGCCGGTGGAGCAGAAGGCTGGGTGGACAGTTTGGGCTTGTCTGCCATCTCCGGGACAGATTTCTCTGGCTTTACCAGCGGCTTTACCAGCGGCGGCTGTTTCTGGTCTTTGCCGTTCTTGGCCTCCACGTTCACAGGCTGCTTCTCTTTTTTATTTTGCTACAGAGAGAAGACACAAAATGTTGCAGATTTTCTATGTATTGCTTTAGGAATTGTGTTGAAACCTTCGTAAGGGATAGGCAATAGGCATACAAAAAGATGGCAGTTGATGCTATTGCATGAGAGACCCATATGCTCAATTACAGCAGGGAGGGCTGCTGGCAGACTCACCATAAGGGAAGGCCAGGAGTGGAAGGGGATCTTCTTGTGCATGACCAGAAGGAGGAAGCCACCCTTCTCTTTGTACTGCACTTTGCTGCAGGAGCCCTCAATCTCCTCATGCAGATGACAGTCCCACTGGCGCCCATCTGAAGAGAGAGCAGTCACGGGCCATCAGACTAGCTCGAATGCTGCATGGTCACAGTGAAAGACTAAACGCCATGCAGATCAAAGACACGTACACACACTCCCTCATTCAAACGCCATCTCCGCACATACACACTTAAAACGGACATGTAGCCTATACAAGCATCACATACACTTGGGCTATAAAGACATGTAGGTGGCCTAGTTAGTTTGAGGTGTGTGTAGCTTGTGATCTGACCTGGGAAGTGGGCCTGACAGTCCGTGTCGGTGAAGGTAGTGGCGACGTCCTCCACCCTCTGCACCCCGTCTCCACAGCGCAGCCTCACGATCACCTCATTTGCATTCTGCTTCCAGTCCACAAACACATCTACACAGCACCGAACGAGCAGAGACAAAAACAGTCTGTCAGAGGCCTACCACACTCAGCATACCACAAGGATCACCTGCAAAATAGAACACTTTGTCCATAGCACATGCTGTGACGGTGCTAGGCAAGTACACAAATCAACCTAGAATGGTCTACAACAGATCAGCATAGTTTGTCTCAGAGGACTAGATTAGGGTTGAATATTTTACAAAAATGTTCCATCCCGAGAATAAATCACTTTTCTCCCGGGTAACCCGGTATTTTTCAGGTCATGCATGTGCCATGTATGCGAGTTCAGCTCAGTCTACTACAGAGCTCATGTTCACCATTACTACAGACTATCTCGTTTATTTCCCCCCTCTCACACACATACTGTATACAATTATCTCCCCCTCTCCTCCTTCCTGAGCCTCTCTCTCCCTCTCCTTCCTGAACCGCTCTCACACACACAAGCTGTAGAATGACCCAGGCAACACCGCACCCTCTACAGCTGGGATCCCAGTCAGGTTGTATTCCATGTGACCCCCCTCTCCATAAACCCTGCTACGGTCCACTATGATTTTTCCATAGTATTGACATTTGTCCTTCTTTGAACAAACTGCCAAATTACTCTTACCAATAGGGTAGTCCGTGGTGTCTTTCACTTGTGGTTTCTATAAATTGTTGAACGGCCTGTCACTTGCACATAGTTACATATACATTGAAAGTATGATATGTATTTTACTGATGTGTTACACCGCTAAAATATGAAAGAAACTGGGGAGGTGCTCGGTGCGTATCAGTGAATGGCATAGACAACAGCCAAGGCATTGGAAGGACACAAAGGATATAGTGTGGACAATGGGACCGAGGGTAGCTAGATGAGGCAAGAGGAGGATGCTGTGTGGGTGGAGACTCATGCCGGCCGGTCAGCCCTCTGAATTGAATGGGCTAATGTGTTCTGGTCGGAGAGAGCAGAGCAGGAAGAGGCACAGCAGCTTTCTCTCGTGACCTTGACAAAGCCTGTTTCCCTAGGTCTGGCCTTACATCAGCTAGGATTACAACTCTTCAGCATCAGCACATGATACCTACCTACAGCAGCTATTAGCCAGTGTTTCCCCTATATGCATTTAGCAAGAGGGCGGCCTCTAAAACCACGCTATTGGCCACACTGTATTAGCAAACATGAATGGCTGGTGATCATGCATGAGCTCACTCAATCAGCGATCACATCTCAATTTCAGACACAATACTTAGACATGCAAGATGCCGCCGACAGGCATGGCAGCTCTGCTTCTAGCTCCTAAGCAACTTTGCAGTTTTTTGTTTGTGTGTGTTATTTCTTAAATTATTAGCCCAGAAGAAAATATTATTTCTTATAAGCATTTCGCTACACCCGCAATAACATTTGCTAAATATGTGTATGTGACCAATACAATTTGATAGCTGCTGTACATTTACTCAGCAGTGGGTCTTGTACTAGATATTCTTACTCAGTATAATATGTTCAAGTTCTTCTTCAAGGGGTTATGGGAAGTGATATTTCTTGCATCCGCATGTTTACCTGTGAGGATAAACAGAGCCATCTTTCACATACCATTGTTCCATTACAAACTGAAAGCAACATGACCGAAGATGACGCATTGTAACACAAAGAAAAGACATGAGGCCTACACAAACATGTTACATGACCTGTTCTATATTCTACAATGAAAGAGAAGGCTGCAAATGACTAACATCTTACTGGAGGATGTTAAACAAAAATGTGTTGCCTCTTCGCTAAAGGCAAACACTGCATAGATGACACAATGCAAACTTGAAGTACCGTTCAACACCTCGAGTCACCCCCATTTATCATCAGGTTTTTACATTGAGATGTTATGTCATACACAAATTAAAATATATGCTCAACATAAGGGCTGTGTTTAAACAGGTAGCCCAATTCTGATATTCCCCACCCCCAACTGGTCTTTTGACAAATCAGATCAGCTCAATAACATATATTTTTTTAAAGACCTGATGTGAAAAGATCTGATGTGATTGGCCAAATCAAAAATAGTCACATACATATATTTTGCATATGTTATCGCAGGTGCAGGGAAATGCTTATGTTTCTAGCTCCAACAGTGCAGTAACACCCAACAATACAAAACAAATCCCCAATCCCCAAAATGTAAATAAATATCAGAACGAGCAATGTTAGATGCGGAGTATAAATAAATATAATGGTGTGAATAGACAGTATATGAATAGAAAAGGTGTTTACAGCAGTAGTTGTATAGGACGAACCTTGACTAGAATACAGTATATAGTGGGGGAAAAAAGAATTTAGTCAGCCACCAATTGAGCAAGTTCTCCCACTTAAAAAGATGAGAGAGGCCTGTAATTTTCATCATAGGTACACGTCAACTATGACAGACAAATTGAGAAAAAAATTCCAGAAAATCACATTGTAGGATTTTTAATGAATTATTTGCAAATTATGGTGGAAAATAAGTATTTGGTCACCTACAAACAAGCAAGATTTCTGGCTCTCACAGACCTGTAACTTCTTCTTTAAGAGGCTCCTCTGTCCTCCACTCGTTACCTGTATTAATGGCACCTGTTGGAACTTGTTATCAGAATAAAAGACACCTGTCCACAACCTCAAACAGTCACACTCCAAACTCCACTATGGCCAAGACCAAAGAGCTGTCAAAGGACACCAGAAACAAAATTGTAGACCTGCACCAGGCTGGGAAGACTGAATCTGCAATAGGTAAGCAGCTTGGTTTGAAGAAATCAACTGTGGGAGCAATTATTAGGAAATGGAAGACATACAAGACCACTGATAATCTCCCTCGATCTGGGGCTCCACGCAAGATCTCACCCCGTGGGGTCAAAATGATCACAAGAACGGTGAGCAAAAAATCCCAGAACCACACGGGGGGGACCTAGTGAATGACCTGCAGAGAGCTGGGACCAAAGTAACAAAGCCTACCATCAGTAACACACTACGCCGCCAGGGACTCAAATCCTGCAGTGCCAGACGTGTCCCCCTGCTTAAGCCAGTACATGTCCAGGCCCGTCTGAAGTTTGCTAGAGTACATTTGGATGATCCAGAAGAGGATTGGGAGAATGTCATATGGTCAGATGAAACCAAAATATAACTTTTTGGTAAAAACTCAACTCGTCGTGTTTGGAGGACAAAGAATGCTGAGTTGCATCCAAAGAACTCCATACCTACTGTGAAGCATGGGGGTGGAAACATCATGCTTTGGGGCTGTTTTTCTGCAAAGGGACCAGGACGACTGATCTGTGTAAAGGAAAGAATGAATGGGGCCATGTATCGTGAGATTTTGAGTGAAAACCTCCTTCCATCAGCAAGGGCAGTGAAGATGAAACGTGGCTGGGTCTTTCAGCATGACAATGATCCCAAACACAGCGCCCGGGCAACGAAGGAGTGGCTTCGTAAGAAGCATTTCAAGGTCCTGGAGTGGCCAAGCCAGTCTCCAGATCTCAACCCCATAGAAAATCTTTGGAGGGAGTTGAAAGTCCGTGTTGCCCAGCGACAGCCCCAAAACATCACTGCTCTAGAGAAGATCTGCATGGAGGAATGGGCCAAAATACCAGCAACAGTGTGTGAAAACCTTGTGAAGACTTACAGAAAACGTTTGACCTGTGTCATTGCCAACAAAGGGTATATAACAAAGTATTGAGAAACTTTAGTTATTGACCAAATACTTATTTTCCACCATAATTTGCAAATAAATTCATTAAAAATCCTACAATGTGATTTTCAGGATTTTTTTCTCATTTTGTCTGTCATAGTTGACGTGTACCTATGATGAAAATTACAGGCCTCTCTCATCTTTTTAGTGGGAGAACTTGCACAATTGGTGGCTGACTAAATACTTTTTTCCCCCACTGTACATACAGTGAGGGGAAAAAGTATTTGATCCCCTGTTGATTTTGTACGTTTGCCCACTGACAAAGAAATGATCAGTCTATAATTGTAATGGTAGGTTTATTTGAACAGTGAGAGACAGAATGACAACAAAAAAATCCAGAAAAACACATGTTATAAATTGATTTGCATTTTAATGAGGGAAATAAGTATGTGACCCCCTCTCAATCAGAAAGATTTCTGGCTCCCAGGTGTCTTTTATACAGGTAATGAGCTGAGATTAGGAGCACACTTAAAGGGAGTGCTCCTAATCTCAGCTTGTTACCTGTATAAAAGACACCTGTCCACAGAAGCAATCAATCAGATTCCAAACTCTCCACCATGGCCAAGACCAAAGAGCTCTCCAAGGATGTCAGGGACAAGATTGTAGACCTACACAAGGCTGGAATGGGCTACAAGACCATCGCCAAGCAGCTTGGTGAGAAGGTGACAACAGTTGGTGCGATTATTCGCAAATGGAAGAAACACAAAATAACTGTCAATCTCCCTCGGCCTGGGGCTCCATGCAAGATCTCACCTCGTGGAGTTGCAATGATCATGAGAACGGTGAGGAATCAGCCCAGAACTACACGGGAGGATCTTGTCAATGATCTCAAGGCAGCTGGGACCATAGTCACCAAGAAAACAATTGGTAACACACTATGCCGTGAAGGACTGAAATCCTGCAGCGCCCGCAAGGTCCCCCTGCTCAAGAAAGCACATATACAGGGCCGTCTGAAGTTTACCAATGAACATCTGAATGATTCAGAGGAGAACTGGGTGAAAGTGTTGTGGTCAGATGAGACCAAAATTGAGCTCTTTGGCAACAACTCAACTCGCCGTGTTTGGAGGAGGAGGAATGCTGCCTACGACCCCAAGAACAGCTTCCCACCGTCAAACATGGAGGTGGAAACATTATGCTTTGGGGGTGTTTTTCTGCTAAGGGGACAGGACAACTTCACCGCATCAAAGGGACGATGGACGGGGCCATGTACCGTCAAATCTTGGGTGAGAACCTCCTTCCCTCAGCCAGGGCATTGAAAATGGGTAGTGGATGGGTATTCCAGCATGACAATGACCCAAAACCCACGGCCAAGGCAACAAAGGAGTGGCTCAAGAAGAAGCACATTAAGGTCCTGGAGTGGCCTAGCCAGTCTCCAGACCTTAATCCCATAGAAAATCTGTGGAGGGAGCTGAAGGTTTGAGTTGCCAAACGTCAGCCTCGAAACCTTAATGACTTGGAGAAGATCTGCAAAGAGGAGTGGGACAAAATCCCTCCTGAGATGTTTGCAAACCTGGTGGCCAACTACAAGAAACGTCTGACCTCTGTGATTGCCAACAAGGGTTTTGCCACCAAGTACTAAGTCATGTTTTGCAGAGGGGTCAAATACTTATTTCCCTCATTAAAATGCAAATCAATTTATAACATTTTTGACATGCGTTTTCTGGATTTTTTTTATGTTGTTCTGTCTCTCACTGTTCAAATAAACCTACCATTAAAATTATAGACTGATAATGTCTTTGTCAGTGGGCAAACGTACAAAATCAGCAGGGGATCAAATACTTTTTTCCCTCACTGTATGAAGTGGGTAACAGTATGTAAAGATTATTAAAAAGTGACCAGTGTTCAATGACTATGTACATAGGACAGCAGTCTCTAAGGTGCAGGGTAGAGTACCGGGTGGTAGCCGGCTAGTAACAGCGACTAAGACTCAGGGCAGGGTACTGGGAAGAGGCCGGCTGGTGGTGACTATTTAACAGTTGGATGGCCTGGAGATAGAAGCTGTTTTTCCAGCCTCTCGGTCCCAGCTTTGATGCACCTGTACTGTCTCCACCTTCTAGATGGTAACGGTGAACAGGCAGTGGCTCAGGTCCTAGATTATTATTTTGGCCTTCCTGTGACACCGGGTGCTGTAGATGTCCTGTATGGCAGGCAATGTGCTCTCAGTAATGCATTGGTCAAAAGACCAATTAGTGGAAAAATTATCAGAATTTGGCTGCCCGTGTAAACGCAGTCAAATAGGCTTGCTTTCAGCAAACACTCGACACATCCTAATAAAGCAACATCTCAGGGACGTACCCTCGTGCCTTACCAAGTTAACCACACCTCAAATCTCTCCCCTTCAACCCTCTCACCTTTCTTGTGCTCTGCGTTGGCCCCGGCTGCTGCTCGCTTGGCCTCCCTGCTCTCCTGGTTGGCCCTGTCCTTCTGCTTCTTCTTGCTGGTGCTGTCATCTGCGCTGCGCCGACCCCCATTCCGCCGGCCTGACTCACTGCTGCTGGCCATCTTCAGGCGCTTGGCGCTCACGGGCCGCCCGTCGCCGGCGTCACTGCTGCTGCCGCTGCTGGGGTCTGGTTCTGAGGTGTGCCGCTTTCTGCCCGGTCCAGCTATCTTGGCGATGTAACAGGTCAGAACTCTCCCAGAACAGAATCAGGGGTCCTGAGAAGAGTCAGGGGACCACCACAGTAATGAATGAGTGTTACAGAGCTACGTAAGAGTCATAAAGAGTGTGATATGTGGTGTATATAGTAGGTTACAGAACTATGATCAATTAGGTCATTTACACACATCCACATTTTAAACCTCACCCCTTTCAGATTAAACTCAAATTTCAAACATTTCCTGTACATTGATCAGATTGCATTCTGTCTGCAAACATTGCAATACTTATACTTGTGGTGGCTGTCTTATTGAGTATCCCAACACTGTGTGATACTAGCTACTGTATCTAGCTAGCTATCTGTTTTGCCTTGGATGTTGCCTATGAATGTTATACCCTGGATTGCTAGACAATGTGACTAGAAAACATTACGTTACCTTCGGTACAATGCTAACAAACGTTAACTACAATGTCTTTAAGTGGCTAGCTAGACTATTTTTGTTTAATTTACACATTTGGCTATAACAGTATACCTAACATTACACCTTCATGTACATTTCTGCCAGTCTTTACCCTCAATGCAATGGCGTCATGTTCATGCGGCAAGTTAGCTAGCTAGTGACGACCAGTTACTTAACGTTTGGTAGCTAGCTAACATGCTAAAATGAGTTACTTGGCTATCAATGATCATTGGCCAATCAGTTCTTCAAAAATCTGACAATTCAACGTTCAAATGTTAACAGGTGATCTCTATAATGTCATTAACGACATGGATAAATTGCCAATGTAACGTAAACGTTACCTGGCTATCGAGCTAGCCGGCTAACGTTAGCTAAGCTAACAACAGTTAGCCAACTAGCTTTAGCTTCCTAGCTAAATTACTAGTGGTTCTGGCGAATGTCATTAACTTGTTAGCTAATTTAGCTACCTAATGTTAGTCAGCTATGTTGACAAGCTAGACAAACAATACATATTGACAATAGCGCCTCATGACTTGTTATAATTAAACATAAAAAATATATACTAGCCAGTAATGACCGACTACTTACAAAACATGTATAATTTTGAGTGCCGTCTCCCCGTCTTTGTGCACAATGGCCGGCGAGTCCGTACTTCAGCCCTCGCTAAGCTCCTTGACGGACGCGGGCCTCTGCTCATCCCTTCCCGCAATCGAAACCCCGTACTCTCTGCTGTTTCTAGAATATTCTCGTTATCCAGGACCCATCTCTTATAGATTCCGAAATATTTTAATCAAATATAGGTGACTTGAATGACAACAAAACGATAAATCGATTCAACCTAAATTACTTTACCAGCCCACGCGAAATGACTCGCACTTTGTTTAGGAACAAAAACAGTCCGAACCGAAATCCACACAGAACACTGACCACTTCCTGAAGGCAGGCAGGCTGAGGCGGCACTGCAGCAACCAACCCCTCACAATGGGATAATCTCAATTGTATCCTCCTCGCGTCCTCTCTCCTCGCCTCCTTCTCAAAACCCTTTGGATGAAAAAACCAAAGGTCCCGCCCCTATGACCTTCTCCTCCAATTGTATTTGGAGAAGGAGGCAAGAGGACGCGAGAAGGGTGCAATTGAGATTCTTTCAATGTGGAGATTCTGCCAATGTGACAAAGGTTTTCTTGGCTGGTTCTACAGGTAGGCAGCTATGCAACCAGAGCATGAGATTAGTAAAACAAGCCTATTATAGGGGGTTTATTATAGGGGGATGTTGAATAAGAAATGAACTAGTTTTGACATGACAATTTTTTACAATATTCTCCTTAGGTGATCCATATCTCTCTCCCCACCATTGCATATGCAATGCATGTTTATTAAGTGTAGTGATGGTGTTCCAGTTTTATTAGTCACACAATTTCAGTTTCCCTACACTGGAGGGTGGAAATGCTTTTTTAATGTATATTTTCAGGTAACTCCAAAAAGCTTTCTCTCAATTACATAAACAATACCAACCATTGAATTCATGTAGGGTTTAAAGAGAACAAACATCCATCAATTAATCCAGGCGAGATCAGAAACCATGTCAAAGGGACCGATCATCCCCTTGTTCATCCTCAGTGGGTACACATAACTTTTATTCATTGTTTATCCAGAACAATCTATATATATAACTAATTTTTTGGCATTATTTATATTCTGAATGTGGCAATGTTTTGGGGTGATCTGAGTTTTGGCGCAAACATATGTGCACATGTTTTGTATTCTACACACAAATTGATTATTATTTTTGTAGATGTCATGTGGAGGCACTTCCATCCTTCAGTTGAAAGTCACACAGTAATACACTGAGGGCACACAATGTTATATTAGATGTGTGAAATCTCACAATCAAAAGGCACAGTTACAGTGTAGTCGGACAAGCGCCTTCATGGCTGTAGGTGCAGTACTGAGCCCCCCCCACTAGAGAGCATACAGTGTACACCCTACAGGCTCAGCAGAGTAAAGCAGTAGTAGTTTCACATAGTGTCTGCAGTCAGTCAGTGTTGGTTTGACCAGCCAGGTCCTGGCTGTTACTGACAGGTGTTGTAGATCTGGATCTGTTTGTTGATGTCGTTGAGGATAGCCTTCATCTTGTCTTCTAGGCCGTCCAGCTGCCGGGCTTTGCCCTCCAACGTTTTCTTGTTCTCTTCATAGTCTTTCTCTAGTTCTGTGGATATAAAGTATGTCAAGTTTATATCTTAATGTTTTATCTCAGAATAACCAGACCTGGTTGACTGACATAGACCTGTCCTGGCACCCCAATGGTGGAACCAGCTTCCCCCTGAAGCTAGGACAGCTTCCGTAAGCACCTGAAACCCTACCTCTTCAAACAGTATCTTCAATAATCCCCCTCCTCACCTCAACCTCTGCCCCAAAAAATAATAATAATAATAATCCTGAACCTTGCACTTGACTCCTATCTAAAGTAGATAACTAATTTATTGAGTAAAAGTGTACTTATTATGCCTGTGGTTGTCCCACCTAGCTATCTTTTTTGTTGTTGTTTAGCAGACGCTCTTATCCAGAGCGACTTACAGGCGCAATTAGGGTTAAGTGCCTTGCTCAAGGGCACATCGACAGATTTTCACCTAGTCGGCTCGGGGATTAGAACCAGCGACCTTTCGGTTACTGGCACAACGCTCTTAACCACTAAGCTACCTACCACCCTATCTTAAGATGAATGCACTAACTGTAAGTCGCTCTGGATAAGAGCGTCTGCTAAATGACTAAAATGTAAACGTAAAATGTACAGCTCTCTGGTTTGAGCACACCATCAGACAAATTCAGACAATACAGTGACACTGTTTAACCACAAGAGGGCAATGTTGCCTTTGCTATTCTCCAAAGGTTAGCTTGTGTAAATCAAAAACAATTCTGCTCTTAATTAAACAAAGGAGGCCCAGTTCCCTCCAGGGTCCCTCCCACACACCTGCTAGTCTCCGGAGCTTGTTCTGGGCATCTTTTAGTAGCTCCTTGGCCTCGTCTCTCATGCGCTCTGCTTTCTTCTTGGCCTCCTGGACGGTCTTGGCTTTCCTGTCCACCAAGTCCTGCACTGTGTGATACTTATCTGTCAGCTCGCCATCTAAAATCTGAGAGAAAGAAGATTAGTAACAGTCACAGTATTAAAGTCCCAAATATACACATGAAATGAACACACACCCACATAGAATGAACACACACACACCTGCTTGGCATCATTGGCTTTGTCCCGTGCCATAGTGGCTGTCTCCTCAGCTCGAGCTGCTGCCATGCTGTTGTTTGCACGTTTGAGTTTCAGACCATCAATCTCCCGACCCAGGTTGCCCAGGCGGTCCATGGCATCATTCAGGTCATGTTCACTGCTGGTGGTTTGAGACACGATCTACGAGCAGGGAAAACATCAGGAATGTAGTATCTCTTGATCCCTTCATCCCATCAAACTGCATACAGATGGAGTCCACTCAGTTGAGAACCTACTGTACCTGTGCTAGTCGGGCCTCCGTTTCACCAATGTCCGCCTTAGCCCGCTGTATGGTCTTCTGCGCTGCAGCCTGGGCCGTCTTAGCGTCCTCGAGTGCCTGTTTCACCATCTCTGCTGTGGATTTCACCCCGTCTGCCCGATTCCTACAGAACGGAAACACATGTTGGAATCAGGAGCGTTTTGCCGTACTGGACTATTCCCTTTGACTTGACCCTCTACATACAAGATACATACACACACACACACACACACACCTGGCCTTCTTGGCCTCCTGCAGAAGCTGCTCTGCTTTGCGCACGTCGTCCTGTGTCTGTTTCAGAATGGCGTCTACATTGGAGAGGCTTCGGACCCGGTCCTTGATCTCCTCTGCCATGTGTCTGATCTGCTGTGGTGAGGCTGGGATGGACAACTCCAGGACACGGTTAGCTACCGTCTCAATGCTGTCTGGATCAGCACCCTCCTCTGCAAGGAGACAGAAAATATACTCAGATCAGCAAAGAGATTTTTGACGTAGATTGGAAATGAATACTTCATGATTATGATGCTGATCATGATGATGATCCTGAGTTCAAGATCAATTGCTTGTATGGTCCCATGTAGCCCAAGGTCGGAAACTCACTTTCCTCTAACATTTGAATTCTCTGTCACTTTGCCAAAATCTTTTCCTAGTAGCTAACTCACGCATGAGGAAGTCCCGTATCTGCTTGATGAGGTCCCGCAGGTCGTTGTTGGAGCGCTCCACCTTGTTCTTGGTGTTAGTGGCCTTGTCCAGAGCTGCCTGAGCTTTACCCTTTGCCTCCTCCGCCTTGCTCTTGGCATCTGCCACCTGAGAAGCCAAACAGGGGGATACAGAGAACCAGGGATAACTGTTATCAATTACCCTGACTTTGCTGATAGCTGCTTCATTGTGGAAACATTTGACCTACTATGACTGTACTATGTGGTTGTCTCACCTAGTGAATGCATTAACTGTAAGTCGCTCTAAATAACTGTCTGCTAAATGACTAAAATGTAAATGTTCCCTCATACTGTAGGTGATACAGGGGTATGTATGCATTTATGACATGCCACAATAGATTTAGCATGTCTTCATTCCCTGTCCAGACAGTGTTACTTGGTGTAACTGACCTTGTGGAAGAGCTGCTCTACCTCCCCCATGGCTTTGTTCAGCTCTTTCTCTGCATGCTTAGACCTCTCCAAGGCGTTATCTGCCACCGCTACAGCACCGTTGCAGTTCAGGCCACCGCAGTGCCTGTTCCCCTCGTCGTCACGGCAACCTGCCCCTCCGCAATGGCTCTCTGCACAGGGGGCATCGCCAGGGGCCCCACAGACCTGGTCAAAGGGGGTGGGATGGAACATGTATCAGATTAGTAGATTTTCATAACTTTCCATGAACTCTGACAGTTTGTATTTAGCTGTTTTTATTGTTGTTGCTATTTTCACTTTTTTTAATTAGACAACAGAGATGATGCTTTCTTCACCTTCTCGTTGATCTTTTTCATGTCCAGGGTTTGTGCCTTGGCATTGAGGTCCCCCAGGGCTCGCTTGTTGGCGGCGTTCTTGCGGTTGAAGCCGTCTTTCTTGGCAGAGATGAGGTGTTCTGTCTTGCGGCGGGTGTCTGCTGATTGGCTGACAGTGCTGGGCGTGGTAGTGGTGGACTGGTTGGCTCGCTGCTCTGCGTCACGGGACTTATTATAGGAGCTGCGGATGCTTTCATATGCTCCTGGGGGAAGGAGAGGGGCC
The DNA here is from genome assembly GCF_020615455.1 of Coregonus clupeaformis. Lineage (NCBI taxonomy): Eukaryota > Metazoa > Chordata > Actinopteri > Salmoniformes > Salmonidae > Coregonus > Coregonus clupeaformis. The sequence continues at coordinate 43,206,726 of NC_059221.1, forward strand.
AAAAAATAAGAAAGACACATTTAACTAATATTTCAAAAGTATTTATACAAAAAAAAAACATTGATAACACCAGCCATTAGGGCACTACGTCTCCCAGAATCCCTCTGGTGGAAGGGGGACAGGAAGTCTCTGCTCACCCAGGAAGTTGGAGTTCTTGAGGATGTCCAGTTGGCGGTGGAGCTGATCTGAGGTCAACTTGAGCTCTTTGGCCTCTCTCTCCAGAGCACTGAGCTCATTACTGGCCTCAACGTTACTGTTCCCCACACTGGTCAGGTCTCCCTCCAGATGATTCAGTGCGTCTGTGGTCTCCCCTATCTGAGACCTGCAGCAGAAAAGCAGAAGGAAATTACAGTTAAAACTACAAAACCGGAGAAGAGGCATATTCATGGTGAATCTTTATTCAGACAGAGTCTACCTTTGTCTGTGTATTGTTATGTAAAGTATAATAGTGTCGGTGTGTACAGTATGTCTTGTACCTGAGGTCTTCAATGAGCTCCATCAGGCTGCCGACTGCCTCTGCGGTGGTGTTGCGGGCGTTGACGATGCCCTGGGCCAGTGCCAGCTTCTCCTCCAGTTCTCTGAAAGCCTTCTCATAGGCTCCAGTCAGGCCCGTGGTCTGGATCTCCAGAGCCCGCTCCGACAGGGTCTTGGTTCGGACAGCCAGGTTCTGTACCACCCGGTCCCAGTCCCCGAAGCACTGGTGGCAGGGCTGGCAGTTAGGGAACTGGCCTGAGAAGCCCCGGGCACACTGGTCACAACGCACGCCCGACACCCCCTGTTGACACACACAGTGGCCTGACTTCTGGCCACACTGAGAGGTCTCTATGCCCCGGGGGTCACAGTCACAGGCTGAGAGAGAGAGATGGAGAGATAGATGAAGAGAGAGATGGAGAGAGAGACAAAAAGAGAGAGAGTGAGATGGAGAGAGAGATGAAGAGAGAGAGAGATGGAGAGAGATATGGAGAAACAGAGATGGAGAGAGAGATGAAGAGAGAGAGGTGGAGAGAGATGGAGAGAGAGATGGACAGAGAGATGAAGAGAGAGAGATGGACAGAGAGATGGAGAGAGAGAGAGAGAGATGGATGAAGAGAGAGAGATGGACAGAGGGATGGAGAGGGAGAGAGATGGAGAGAGAGATGAGAGAGAGAGAGAGAGATGGAGAGAGAGAGAGATGGACAGAGAGGAAGTCGGGGATCGTTAGTATATGTCTGCTGCTGATATTTTGATGCCAAACTTATGAATAACATGCTACATGGCACTGCTGCTAATGCTGACCTCTGCACTGGATCCTGGGGTCGCCCCAGTAGTTCTCTTGGCAGTCTGTGCAGGTCTTCCCACCAAATCCATCACGACACTGACACTTTCCTGTGAACTGGGGCACAGAGAGGACAAACATGAGCATGAGGTCAGAGAAGAGGTTTATCCCATAAAGTACCTTAGTAATGAAACCACACACACACACACACATCCACACACACACATCCACACCTCGTTGCAGGCCGGGTTTACAGCGTTGTTGGGTTCACAGCTGCAGGCCTCACAGCCCCGCCCACTAGCCAGGTTCCAGTAGTTGGGCTTACAGTGGTCACATGTCAGGCCGATAGTGTTGGGTAGACACTGGCACTGCCCCGTGGCACGCTGGCAGACACACTCATCCCGCGCTGTACACTGGCTTTGCTCTGTGCCCAGGAAGTTACAGGTGCACTCTGAGGAAACAGAAGAAAATAGATTAAAACTTTACTGCACAACATATACAGTCTAAAATGCAACAATGATTAAAATGAATGGTTCTCAAGTTTTTTTTGTGTGTGTAAAAAGGATGCTTCAACGGTCACTCACTTCTGCAGTTGCGTCGCGAGGCATCTCCATAGTAACCGCTCTTGCACACGCCACAGTCTGGTCCCTCTGTGTTGTAGAGACACTTCTTACACTCTCCTGTCCTCCGGTCACATGCATCCAGGTCTGACATGTCAATGTTGTTACTGCACCTGCACGGCTGGCACCGCCCACCTGGCTGGGAGGGGTTACCATAGTAACCAGGGGCGCACTCCTCACACCGGGAACCTGTGACCAATAGGACAAAAGGTTGAGGGAGAAGTAGGGAGATTTTTGGATGGAGAGAGATGGAAAGTGGAAAATCTCATGTTGAGATTGAGATATTTATTGGCTGGGTGAGGGTGAAAAATGACTTGGTATTTCCAAGTATTTCCAAACAGTTTTCCAGTAGACTTAAGGGAGAAGCTTCTAGTGTGATAGCTTCTGCAGACAGACAGAGACATGTGGTGAAACCCACCTCAGTGATTATCAGTAAAGTTATCAGAATGTTACTCATAATGTTCACATTATGTTATAAACCTGAATATTTTTCATATTTTATCATTGTGCAATGCTATTACATCTTGGGTTAAAGGGGAGTTTGCTTACCCAGGGGATTAACAGTGATTAGTGAGGAGGTTTGTGATCGCACTGTTGCAGAGTGGATTATGCTTCAGCAGTGTTGTCGAGTCCGTTCTCGAGACCATATATTGAGTGTCTCGGTCTTGTCTCGGTGTCAAATACATTTTTACTTTGTCTTGACTCGGTCTTGGACAATGAGGACTTGTAATTTCTTCCCGAGACCGGCCGAGACCAGCGGAGTAAAAAACTAATTATCAGCTCGCATTGAGTCAGCGCATAAAAACGCCAGGCCAAATATCCACACTTATGTCATGATACATGAATATCTTATTGCTTCCTGCACTAAAAAAATGTGGGTTTCAACAAGGGTTGTTCTAAGATCCTCAAAGTTCTTCAAATAACCTTAGGATTCTTGGCACTGAAAATGGCCCCCAAAAGGTTCTTCCAAGAACCCCATAGGAGGTGGGGTTCATCGAGGAACCTCCTTAGTTGGTGGGGGTTCTTGCAGGAACCTAACTGCCCAACTGAAACATTTGGATTTGAATTTGAAAGGACAGCAGGTGAAGGCACTTAACTGAAAAATGTAAAGATCTCCTCAATTTAAGGTAAGGTTTGTCCCTTGTATGATCTAAATTGATATTGTTTTATGATTATACCATTTATCTTTTCATATTTGTGCAAATCTTTCTAAAACAGAGAATCGACACAATTCAATGGATATCAATCAACAAAGAGGTAAGAATATGTACTGTAGGCTATAAGGATATGTTGAAGGCTAGCTGTATTGGGTGCAGATGACTGAACTGCTCACTTTTGTGTCTGTAGGTATACAGACGAGAAGGCATACAAAGGTATGTCAATTGGTATTGGTATGTTATGAAGATCAGATTTACCATGCTCTGCAAAATCATTCTGGCTATGGATACAGAGAACATCAACACATTAACATCAACACGCCAGAGGATATACCCATTGGACTTGGGGCTCTGCTGGGAGTTTACCTCATATTTGGATAATTATAAACACTGAAAACTAAAATATTGTTTTATTGTTGTTATTGTTAAGTGTATTATTATTAATAATAATGATAATAATAATAGGGGGGGAGTAGTTCAGAAATGTACTCCAAAAGGTTCTTCAAAAGGTTCTTTGAGGATCCATTAAAAGGGGTTCTTTGAAGGACTATTGAAGATCTATATACACTGCTCAAAAAAATTAAGGGAACACTAAAATAACACATCCTAGATCTGAATGAATGAAATAATCTTATTAAATACTTTTTTCTTTACATAGTTGAATGTGCTGACAACAAAATCACACAAAAATTATCAATGGAAATCAAATGTATCAACCCATGGAGGTCTGGATTTGGAGTCACCCTCAAAATTAAAGTGGAAAACCACACTACAGGCTGATCCAACTTTGATGTAATGTCCTTAAAACAAGTCAAAATGAGGCTCAGTAGTGTGTGTGGCCTCCACGTGCCTGTATGACCTCCCTACAACGCCTGGGCATGCTACTGATGAGGTGGCGGATGGTCTCCTGATGGATCTCCTCCCAGACCTGGACTAAAGCATCCGCCAACTCCTGGACAGTCTGTGGTGTAACGTGGCATTGGTGGATGGAGCGAGACATGATGTCCCAGATGTGCTCGATTGGATTCAGGTCTGGGGAACGGGCGGGCCAGTCCATAGCATCAATGCCTTCCTCTTGCAGGAACTGCTGACACACTCCAGCCACATGAGGTCTAGCATTGTCTTTCATTAGGAGGAACCCAGGGCCAACCGAACCAGCATATGATCTCATAAGGGGTCTGAGGATCTCATCTCGGTACCTAATGGCAGTCTTAATTTAAGCTCTGGCGAGCACATGGAGGGCTGTGCGGCCCCCCAAAGAAATGCCACCCCACACCATGACTGACCCACCGCCAAACCGGTCATGCTGGAGGATGTTGCAGGCAGCAGAACGTCTCCAGACTCTGTCACGTCTGTCACATGTGCTCAGTGTGAACCTGCTTTCATCTGTGAAGAGCACAGGGCGCCAGTGGCGAATTTGCCAATCTTGGTGTTCTCTGGCAAATGCCAAACGTCCTGCACAGAGTTGGGCTGTAAGCACAACCCCCACCTGTGGACGTCGGGCCCTCATACCACCCTCATGGAGTCTGTTTCTGACCGTTTGAGCAGACACATGCACATTTGTGGCCTGCTGGAGGTCATTTTGCAGGGCTCTGGCAGTGCTCCTCCTGCTCCTCCTTGCACAAAGGCGGAGGTAGCAGTCCTGCTGCTGGGTTGTTGCCCTCCTACGGCCTCCTCCACGTCTCCTGATGTACTGGCCTGTCTCCTGGTAGCGCCTCCATGCTCTGGACACTACGCTGACAGACACAGCAAACCTTCTTGCCACAGCTCGCATTGATGTGCCATCCTGGATGAGCTGCACTACCTGAGCCACTTGTGTGGGTTGTAGACTCCGTCTCATGCTACCACTAGAGTGAAAGCACCGCCAGCATTCAAAAGTGACCAAAACATCAGCCAGGAAGCATAGGAACTGAGAAGTGGTCTGTGGTCACCACCTGCAAAGCAGTCCTTTATTGGGGGTGTCTTGCTAATTGCCTATAATTTCCACCTGTTGTCTATTCCTTTTGCACAACAATATGTGAAATGTATTGTCAATCAGTGTTGCTTCCCAAGTGGACAGTTTGATTTCACAGAAGTGTGATTGACTTGGAGTTACACTGTGTTGTTGAAGTGTTCCCTTTATTTTTTTGAGCAGTGTATATATATGTTAATCAAATAATATATATCTTTGGAAGAAAATAAATTTCTTCACAAAAGTAGTGCACTGGACCTTTACTAGTTCTGTATTAGAGGTCTGTAGCGCTGGCCCTGCAAAAAATGATCAGCACCCTTGTATGCTCAAATCTTGTCGCTCAAACCATGTCGCACTCGTCTGAATTTTCTTGTTCCGCTAGTGCAGGTTGGCATTTATTGGGCTGACTCATGTACTGGAGGCAGCTCTGCAGGGTAGTCACTAGCTGGCACAGCCACAAAGTTATAACATCTGATTTTAACCCTCACCTTAACCACACGGCTAACCTTATGCCTAACCCTTACCTTAAATTAAGACCAAAAAGCACATTTGGGTTTTCATTAATTTTTACTGTAGGCCTATATAGCTAATTTTGACTTTGCCGCTGGCCCATCTAGTGGAAATCGCTCAGCTCTGCCTCAAGGACAAAACTCATCCCAATAAACGTCAACTCACTCCGTGCAGCTAGTAGGGAAGAGTGGTGGAAATTGTTCGAAAGTTGCACGGTCACCAAGTAAGGGCAGACTGAGGAAGTTGTTACATATTTGGTCTTTGTATCTAACCTATTTGGGTGTGTGACCATTTGTAGAGTGTTTCTCTATTTTCCTCAGCATGCATTCATTTCACCATTCTGAATGTCTAAACTATCCATATAATCTTCTGAAATATGAAAACAGAAATACTGGGCATTTTTTACTCTTATTATGGTGGCGATTTGACTCGATTACAATCATGGTCTTGAATTGGACTTGCATTGTTCTGGTCTCGGTGTTGACTCGGACTCAATTTGCTCCGGTCTTGGTCTTCAAATCGGTCTGGCTTTAGGTGGTCCCTAACACAACACTGTGCTTCGGCTTTTTGGCAGACACTGTGAACGATTAGCTTCTCTCACAGAGAGCCTATATTTTCTAAGGATGGATTCAGAGGAAGGGAGACATATTTCGAATTTTTTTGTCCAACTGACGGCTGCAGGGGGCAGAGTATGCTGGGGTGGAGGGCGGCTGACTTTTGGGTTTGACAGACAACCTACAGCTGCTGGTCTTGAGGTCTCTCCAGCAAAACAAGGAGAGAGAGGTCACTCCTAGCAGGGAAGTACTGTATTCTAACCCCTAGTTGAATACCACATAGGATTTTCCTCACTTGACAGAAAATATTTCCTCACTTGAATGATAAACGGGCATTGTGATACTATTCTTTTGTGGAAACTGAAAGGCCTAAATGTATACAACAAGGCAAGAAGACACAGAGGGCCCAATAAATTGAGGGTCATTTCTACTGTAAGTTATTTTCAATAGCAGATTACATTAAGTACCGAGCTTGAACATCAGTTTGACACCACATCTTAGGGTTAGGGTTAGGGTTTGGTTGCAGAGACTTTGTTTGTTCCACTGTGCTTTACCGTAAAGCACTTCATGATTGTAGCAGCAAAGCTATCTAAAGCAGAGTAAAGCAGCTGTGAAGATTTGTCTATCTGTCACAGGCTCACAGTGGGTGTGAGTGAACACATAGGTAGACGAAGTCTCACGCTCACAGCTCCAGCTTGTCTGCTATGAGTGATGGACCTGTTCCTGTATTTTGTGTCTGTAACGGAGGCAGAGAATCACAGGACAAAATGCAGCGTGGCAGAGATTCTGTTGTTTTCAGTTGTTTGACTGTCCCTGCTGCTTGGTGCCCTGTGTGAGCCAGCGTGAGTAACAAGCACTGACTCTATGTGCCCAGTATAACATACAGTGGGGAAAAAAGTATTTAGTCAGCCACCAATTGTGCAAGTTCTCCCACTTAAAAAGATGAGAGAGGCCTGTAATTTTCATCATAGGTACACGTCAACTTTTTTTTCCAGAAAATCACATTGTAGGATTTTTTATGAATTTATTTGCAAATTATAGTGGAAAATAAGTATTTGGTCAATAACAAAAGTTTCTCAATACTTTGTTATATACCCTTTGTTGGCAATGACACAGGTCAAACGTTTTCTGTAAGTCTTCACAAGGTTTTCACACACTGTTGCTGGTATTTTGGCCCATTCCTCCATGCAGATCTCCTCTAGAGCAGTGATGTTTTGGGGCTGTCGCTGGGCAACACGGACTTTCAACTCCCTCCAAAGATTTTCTATGGGGTTGAGATCTGGAGACTGGCTAGGCCACTCCAGGACCTTGAAATGCTTCTTACGAAGCCACTCCTTCGTTGCCCGGGCGGTGTGTTTGGAATCATTGTCATGCTGAAAGACCCAGCCACGTTTCATCTTCAATGCCCTTGCTGATGGAAGGAGGTTTTCAGTCAAAATCTCACGATACATGGCCCCATTCATTCTTTCCTTTACACAGATCAGTCGTCCTGGTCCCTTTGCAGAAAAACAGCCCCAAAGCATGATGTTTCCACCCCCATGCTTCACAGTAGGTATGGTGTACTTTGGATGCAACTCAGAATTCTTTGTCCTCCAAACACGACGAGTTGAGTTTTTACCAAAAAGTTCTATTTTGGTTTCATCTGACCATATGACATTTTCCCAATCCTCTTCTGGATCATCCAAATGCACTCTAGCAAACTTCAGACGGGCCTGGACATGTACTGGCTTAAGCAGGGGGACACGTCTGGCACTGCAGGATTTGAGTCCCTGGCGGCGTAGTGTGTTACTGATGGTAGGCTTTGTTACTTTGGTCCCAGCTCTCTGCAGGTCATTCACTAGGTCCCCCGTGTGGTTCTGGGATTTTTGCTCACCGTTCTTGTGATCATTTTGACCCCACGGGGTGAGATCTTGCGTGGAGCCCCAGATCGAGGGAGATTATCAGTGGTCTTGTATGTCTTCCATTTTCCTAATAATTGCTCCCACAGTTGATTTCTTCAAACCAAGCTGTTTACCTATTGCAGATTCAGTCTTCCCAGCCTGGTGCAGGTCTACAATTTTGTTTCTGGTGTCCTTTGACAGCTCTTTGGTCTTGGCCATAGTGGAGTTTATACTGATAACAAGTTCAAACAGGTGCCATTAATACAGGTAACGAGTGGAGGAGTTACAGGTCTGTGAGAGCCAGAAATCTTGCTTGTTTGTAGGTGGCCAAATACTTATTTTCCACCATAATTTGCAAATAAATTCATTTAAAATCCTACAATGTGATTTTCTGGATTTTTTCCCCTCAATTTGTCTGTCATAGTTGATGTGTACCTATGATGAAAATTACAGGCCTCTCTCATCTTTTTAAGTGGGAGAACTTGTACAATTGGTGGCTGACTAAATACTTTTTTCCCCCCACTGTAATAGTTGATATACACAGGAGATACTGTAGAAGCTGACCCAGACTCAGTATCAGTCGTTTAACTCAAATACAGTTATTTGTGTTATACAATCATTCAAAACTGATTCTGGGTCAGTTTTTAGGAATTCCATCTACTCTGAGGCAGGAGTGCACTGTGGCACAGCACCATAGATGGGATGGGTGCTGAAGCCATGCAGGGGGCAGTTTCTTTTTTAGGGAGGGCGGGGGTTTCCCATCATCATTACTCACGCTTGAAGGAGCCCTCGGAGCGCTTAACCATCCCCCCTGTGCCAAGTTGGGTAAGGGAGGAGACAACACACGTTATCATTCCACATTCGTCCTGGTAGGAGAAACTTTCTACTAGACTATTGTCCACAGATTTTTTATTTGGGTCACCAAAAGACCCACCTTGGCGAATGACTTGGAATATCACACCATGGACATTTTGCCTGAGTTTAATCACACTAACCGATCATCTCCATTCACAGTGCATCATTAATTAACCCTATGATGCATCTGCTCATTCATGCAGACATGATCAAACTGTTCTTCATCATCCACCTCCCTGGCTAAGGAAGAGGAGGAAGAACAGCAAGGAGAGAGACAGGACATGAGGCGTGAGCTATACCTGTGTATCCTTGGTTACAGTTGCAGACCACCTGTCTGTTGCGGTTGTCCTGGTGACAGGAGGTAGCGAAGTGTCTTCCGCTGTTTGGGCCATCCGGGCAGGGGCAGGGCCGGCATTGGTTACCGTTACCTGTGCCCAGCACCGGGTTGCCGTAGTAACCTTTGGCACACCTTGAAATACAGCAATAGCATTAAGCTTGTCAATAGCATTACATTTACTACCGGTACCTTCATACTTATCCCCAGATCCCCAACTGTCCCCATGGTGAATCCTAACCTGTCACATTTGTCCCCTCCAGTGTTGTCCCTGCAGTTGAGACATGCTCCGGTCCTCTGGTGGCACTCCTCAGCATGTCCGTTACACAGGCACTGCTTACAGTTGGGGAAGCCCCAGTGTCCTGCCTGGCAGCCATCGCACTGCTGGCCAAACGCACCCTGGTGGCACGGGCACTGCCCAGTCAGCTGGTCACAGAACCGAGTGACCGTACCTTCCAGACTACACTCACAGGCTAGAGAGAGAGAGAGAGAGAGAGAGAGAGAGAGAGAGAGAGAGAGAGAGAGAGAGAGAGAGAGAGAGAGAGAGAGAGAGAGAGAGAGAGATAATACAAATTCCATCTAGACACCGTTGCCCTAGAGCACACAAAAAACGATACATACCTCGGCCTAAACATCAGCGCCACAGGTAACTTCCACAAAGCTGTGAACGATCTGAGAGACAAGGCAAGAAGGGCCTTCTGTGCCATCCTGTAGCTCAGCTGGTAGAGCATGGCACTTGCAACGCCAAGGTTGTGGGTTTGTTTCCCACGGGGGGGCAGTATGAAAAATGTATGCACTCACTAACTGTAAGTAACTCTGGATAAGAGTGTCTGCTAAATGACTAAAATGTAAAATGTAAATCAAAAGCAACATAAAATTCGACATACCAATTAGGATCTGGCTAAAAATACTTGAATCAGTTATAGAACCCATTGCCCTTTATGGTTGTGAGGTCTGGGGTCCGCTCACAAACCAAGAATTCACAAAATGGGACAAACACCAAATTGAGACTCTGCATGCAGAATTCTGCAAAACTATCCTCCGTGTACAACGAAAAACACAAAATAATGCATGCAGAGCAGAATTAGGCCAATACCCGCTAATGATCAAAATCCAGAAAAGAGCCGTTCAATTCTATAACCACTTAAAAGGAAGCGATTCCCAAACCTTCCATAACAAAGCCATCACCTACAGAGAGATGAACTTGGAGAAGAGTCCCCTAAGTAAGATTGTCCTGGGCCTCTGTTCACAAACACAAACAGACCCCACAGAGCCCCAGGACAACAACAACAACAGAATTAGACCCAACCAAATCACGAGAAAACAAAAAGAGAATTACTTGACACATTGGAAAGAACAAACAAAAAAACAGAGCAAACTAGAATGCTATTTGGCCCTAAACAGAGAGTACACAGTGGCAGAATACCTGACCACTGTGACTGAGCCAAACTTAAGGAAAGCTTTGACTATGTACAGACTCAGTGACCATAGCCTTGCTATTGAGAAAGGCCGCCGTAGGCAGACCTGGCTCTCAAGAGAAGACAGGCTATGTGCACACTGCCCACAAAATGAGGTGGAAACTGAGCTGCACTTCCTAACCTCCTGCCAAATGTATGACCATATTAGAGACACATATTTCCCTCAGATTACAGCGATCCACAAAGAATTCGAAAACAAACCCAATTTTGATAAACTCCCTTATCTACTGGGTGAAAAACCACAGTGTGCCATCACAGCTGCAAGATTTGTGACCTGTTGCCACAAGAAAAGGGCAACCAGTGAAGAACAAACACCATTGTAAATACAACCCATATTTATGTTTATTTATTTTCCCATTTGTACTTTAACTATTTGCACATTGTTACAACACTGTATATATACATAATATGACATTTGAAATGTCTTTATTCTTTTGAAACTTCTGAGTGTAATGTTTACTGTTAATATTTATTGTTTATTTCACTTTTGTTTACTATCTACTTCCCTTGCTTTGGCAATGTTAACACACGTTTCCCATGCCAATAAAGCCCTTAAATTGAAATTGAAATTGAAATTGAGAGAGAGAGAGAGAGAGAGAGAGAGAGAGAGAGAGAGAGAGAGAGAGAGAAGAGAGAGACAGAGAGAGAGACAGAGGCAGAGAGAGACAGAGAGAGAGAGAGAGAGAGAGAGAGAGAGAGAGAGAGAGAGAGAGAGAGAGAGAGAGAGAGAGAGAGAGAGATAGATAGATAGATAGAACAGTCCAATGCAGAATAAACTATGTGTGTGCCGTACTAGATAACAACATGAGTTTGACTCTGTGTGGTTGACTGGGGTTACAACACTCACCTTTACATCCTGCCGGTCCAAAGCCGTACGTCCCAGGAGCACACCGGTCACAGCGCCGTCCAATCACATTGGGCCTACAGCGACACTGACCTCCGCGCATGTCACACACTGAGCTGACTGCACCCTGGGGGTCACACTGGCAAGCTGTGAAGAAAAAGGAAGTGAGTAAAACATTTTCATTTCATTGCGAATAAGTCGGTATTTAGGCATTACCAGGCATCTTTGACAACAGCAGATCATGACTCTCTGTACTCCCCTAGTGGATGAGGTTAATTTGTGAAATGTAGGATAGTTGACTTACCCAAAGCTCCATCGTTAATGATGGCTGACATGCTGGTGATGAGTTTGGCACAGACTTCACTGATCTGGGGGCGTGTCACGCTCTTGGCCCCCTCGTGGCAGCGGTAGCGCTCATAGCTCTGCTTCCGGGCGATGGAGGCGGGGTCTCCGCCGATGAACATCTCCAGTGAGGAGTAACGAGGGAGAAGGGAGATCTGGAGAGGAAGGAGGGAGGAGTTTTAGCTAGACTACATAAGAAGAACACAATTAGACAGAAAGGGAGAGATAAAGAATAGAGTGGGAGAGAGAGAGAGAGAGAGAGAGAGAGAGAGAGAGACAGACAGAGAGACAGAGAGACAGAGAGAGAGAGATGTCCAGACAAACATATCATTTGTTGAGAATTGATACTCACAGAGTCCACTAGAATGTTGGCAGCAGTTGTACCGGGAATGAGAACACTGTTCCGGTCCAGATAGTGACTGAACTCAAAGCGAAGAGTGTAGCTAACTCCTCTCTCCAAGCAGATAGACTGAGGCAGCACGACAAACCTGCAGCACACACACACACACACACACAAACAACCAGGGTAAAATACAAACTTTTAGGAAAAGTGAAATCTACTAACATCCAATTATACAAGTGTATCACTGTCACCTGAGTCAGACACACAGGCACTGTTTTATTTTTATTTGTACATTGAGAGACAGAGAGTTGTTTGTGTAATTTAGCAGACGCTCTTATCCAGAGCGACTTACAGAAGCAATTATGGTGCCTTGCTCAAGGGCACATCGACAGATTTTTCACCTAGTCGGCTCTGGGATTCAAAACAGCGACCTTTCGGTTACTGGTCAAATGCTCTTAACCACTAGGCTACCTGTATATTCCATAGTGAGGTGTGTGTGAGTCCCTCACCTGGACCCTGCAGGCAGGGACACAGTGAGCATGTCGTCTGCAGGGATGGTGTTTCCACATGGACTGCTGGTGGGAATGGGCCCTGGCCGAACAATCGTCACACGGACCTCCTCCCAGTCCTGCGGCATCTAACACAACACACACACCACAATAACAGTCATATACAGACTGTACTGTACACACCTAGAGAACAGAGGGTGTGTGTGTGTGTGTATGCATGGGTAAATCAAATCAAATTGTATGTGTTTGTGTGTGTGTGCATATGTGTGGGTGAGTAACTAGGCACTAACTTGTGGCTCATAGCGGATGAGGAGGTCGTACTCCATGGAGTAGGGGATGTTGTTGATGGAGAACTCCAGGCTGCTGCCCTCGGGGACCTTGGCAAACCCAGCGCCAGTCCAAGTGGTAGGGCGCCCAGGCTGGTGCTCCCTCTGCGCCACACTGCAGACCTGGACACACACACACAAAAACATTAGCATTTTAGTCATTTAGCAGACGCTCTTATCCAAAACGACTTACAGTTAGTGCATTTATCTTAAGGTGGCTAGGTGAGACAACAACACATTTTTTATAATAATATTTTTTAATAATAATAACAAATCACAGTCATAGTAAGTCTTTTTTTTATATACAGTACCAGTCAAAGGTTTGGACACATCTACTCATTCAAGGGTTTTTCTTTATTTTTACTATTTTCTACATTGTAGAATAATAGTGAAGACATCAAAACTATAAAATAACACATATGGAATCATGTAGTAACCAAAAAACTGTTAAACAAATCTAAATATATTTTATAGTAGTAATATGTGCAGACCAAAAACCATAAAACGCTATGATGAAACTGGCTCTCATGAGGACCTTCACAGGAATGGAAGACCCAGAGTTACCTCTGCTGCAGAAGATAAGTTCATTAGAGTTACCAGCCTCAGAAATTACAGCCCAAATAAATGCTTCACAGAGTTCAAGTAACAGACACATCTCAACATCCACTGTTCAGAAGAGACTCTGTGAGTCAGGCCTTCATGGTCGAATTGCTGCAAAGAAACCACTATTAAAGGACACCAATAATAAGAAGAGACTTGCTTGGGCCAAGAAACATGAGCAATGGACATTAGACCGGTGGAAATGTGTCCTTTGGTCTTTATTTTTCAACAGGACAATGACCAAACACACCTCCAGGCTGTGTAAGGGCTATTTTACCAAGAAGGAGAGTGATGGAGTGCTGCATCAGATGACCTGGCCTCCACAATTCCCCGACCTCAACCCAATTGAGATGGTTTGGGATGAGTCGGACCGCAGAGTGAAGGAATAGCAGCCAACAAGTGCTCAGTATATGTGGGAACTCCTTCAAGACTGTTGGAAAAGCATTCCAGGTGAAGCTGGTTGAGAGAAGGCCAAGAGTGTGCAAAGATGTCATCATGGCAAAGGGTCGCTATTTGAAGAATCTCAAATATAACATATATTTGGATTTGTTTAACACTTTTTTGGTTACTACATGATTCCATATGTGTTATTTCATATTTTTGATGTCTTCACTATTATTCTACAATGTAGACAATAGTAAAAATAAAGAAAAAACCCTTGAATGAGTAGGTGTGTCCAAACTTTTGACTGGTACTGTGTATATAAAGCAGCTATCAGCAAAGTCAGTGCTAGTGTGAGTGTTAGTGCAAGAAAGGCAAGGATGTTCATTTCTTTCTTTTTTCACACCAAGTCAAACACAGTGCAAACAATGTAAACAGGGGTCCAGCCCAGTCTGTTCTGTCTGTAGGGAGCAGCAGTAGTTACCGGTCCCAGCAGGGCCAGCTCAGCCTCGTAGGTGTAGTGGTCCAGAGCCATGAAAAAGTACCCAGACTCCACCTGGGTACATTGACGGCCCGTCATATGACTACGACAGCGACACTGCCCGTTCTCCATTGAGCAGCTCGGGGAAGACAGATAATAAGTCTATTCAGTAATCCTGTAGTTGTTCAACGTGAATCAAAATTCATAGGTGGAGATATACATTAAGAGTCCATTTTGTTTTTTTATTTATTATATGTGATGCAGAAACAGATCATTATGTCACTCACTGGTTATCTGTGGCCCCGCCCACATCACAGTCACAGTCTCTGCATCCATTCAGGTCGTGACTCAGTGCCCAGTGTTCTGGCTGTGGGCGGGAGGGAGACAGACAGACAGACAGACATACAGCTGTTAGCCCTAGACAGACTGCATTCCCACCTACCAACTGCATCAGCCAGGGTTCCTGGACCATACATGTCAGTTGATGGGTTTGAATGTGAGTCATAGGTAACTACTCAGATATCACAACCAGGTGTTCCTAGCTCCAAAATGGCATCCTGTAAATACATGCTGTCTATCAAAATGACATACTGTAAATGCATCCTGTCTATAAAAATGGCATACTGTATATACATCCTGTCTATAAAAATTATTTACTGTAAATACATCCTGTCTATCAAAATGGCATACTGTATAAGTGCAGGCTGGTAGAGCTTAAGTTATGTGTGCAAAATAGTGGTTGTCTGTTCTTGACTCTAAAATAAGCCTTTATGCAGCTTCTGAGAATTCAGGATCCACTCTGTCAGGACCAATGACTGATGGCCATTTTTGGCCTGCTGTAACCCACACCAACCGGAGAGGCCTGACATCCCTGGGCTAAATTTAGACATTCCTGGGTACTGTTACTGGCATGGCAAGGAAGTTAGGTAAGTGACAGGGGGATGCGAATCACTCAGCAACACCTATGAATTCAGGAGGGTGTATGTGTGAATGAAAGAGAGAGAAAGAGAGAAAGAGAGAGAGAGTCTAAGAATGGGAGATGTAGAGAAGCGAGAGTGCGAGTGTATCTGTGTGTGTTAAGGTTAGAAGAGGGAGGCTCTCCTGGACCCTTACCAGACACTGGCCACAGCTGCGTCCGGTGACCTGGCGCTTGCAGAAGCAGTCCCCGCTCACAGGATCACACTGTGGTCTCTCTGACACCGTACCCCTGGGGTCACACTGGCAGGCTGAGGGGGGAGAGCAGGAGTTATGGGGGCACTGGGGAACATAAATATCTACAAAAATATGATACATAGGTTTATTCAAAGCACTGACAAAACCAAACATTTTGAACAAAAGATTGCTCCAAAATCTCTAATATACAAGACCACATAAAATGAGGGTAATTTGTACAACAATAAGTCCAATTTGTTAGACTGAATCATGCTATGCTCCTACTCCTCTGCACTCACGTTGGCAGCCACGGGGATTCTCTGCTCTCAGGCTGAAGAAGCCAGACTTGCATTTGTCACAGCGAGGTCCCTCCACGTGGTCCTTACAGCGGCACTGCCCAGCGACCATGCCCAGGGACGGCATGTCAAGCCCGTCACAGATGCCCTCGTTCAGGGAACCATGAGGATCACAGTCACAGGCTGGCAGAAGAAGACAACAGACATCCTGTTAACGCCAAACTTAAAGCTGGAATCTGTAGCGTTTGCGATATTACAACAACAAAGACGTTACTTCAAACGACCGACACTGTTTTTTCCCCCTCTGACATCATTGCACATCATTGCACGCTTGATAGAACAGCAGAGTGCGTTCTATGATTTTTTTTGCTGGATGCTCCTCTCCTCCTTTTATAAACAAAACAGAAACAATAACAAATGCGCCTGGGGGCGTTTCACTTGCAGATCTCAGCTTTAATAACCATCACGGACACACGCATACACTAGTACGCACTACCTAGAAAACATGTAAACACAAATCCTCCTGGACATAAAGTGATAGCAGGGTTTCAAAGGAGAAAATAACCTTCATATGTACATATCATCACTCATATACAGTCTGATAATGTAAGAAATACACACACAGTTCCTATGTCCCAGCCCTGAGAGGCGATCAGTCAACCCCCTCTACTCACCAGTAAAGACTCCTGGATCTCTGATGTGTTTTATTCCAGACCCCCTCTACTCACCAGTACAGATTCCTAGGTCTCTGATGTGTTTTATTCCAGAAACCCTCTACTCACCAGTACAGACTCCTGGGTCTCTGATGTGTTTTATTCCAGACCCCCTCTACTCACCAGTACAGACTCCTGGATCTCTGATGTGTTTTATTCCAGACCCCCTCTACTCACCAGTACAGACTCCTGGGTCTCTGATGTGTTTTATTCCAGACCCCCTCTACTCACCAGTACAGACTCCTGGATCTCTGATGTGTTTTTATTCCAGACCCCCTCTACTCACCAGTACAGACTCCTGGATCTCTGATGTGTTTTATTCCAGACCCCCTCTACTCACCAGTACAGACTCCTGGATCTCTGATGTGTTTTATTCCAGACCCCCTCTACTCACCAGTACAGACTCCTGGATCTCTGATGTGTTTTATTCCAGACCCCCTCTACTCACCAGTACAGACTCCTGGATCTCTGATGTGTTTTATTCCAGACCCCCTCTACTCACCAGTACAGACTCCTGGGTCTCTGATGTGTTTTATTCCAGACCCCCTCTACTCACCAGTACAGACTCCTGGATCTCTTATGTGTTTTATTCCAGACCCCCTCTACTCACCAGTACAGACTCCTGGGTCTCTGATGTGTTTTATTCCAGACCCCCTCTACTCACCAGTACAGACTCCTGGATCTCTGATGTGTTTTATTCCAGACCCCCTCTACTCACCAGTACAGACTCCTGGATCTCTGATGTGTTTTATTCCAGACCCCCTCTACTCACCAGTACAGACTCCTGGTTCTCTGATGTGTTTTATTCCAGACCCCCTCTACTCACCAGTACAGACTCCTGGATCTCTGATGTGTTTTATTCCAGACCCCCTCTACTCACCAGTACAGACTCCTGGGTCTCTGATGTGTTTTATTCCAGACCCCCCTCTACTCACCAGTACAGACTCCTGGGTCTCTGACGTGTTTTATTCCAGACCCCCTCTACTCACCAGTACAGACTCCTGGGTCTCTGACGTGTTTTATTCCAGACCCCCTCTACTCACCAGTACAGACTCCTGGATCTCTGACGTGTTTTATTCCAGACCCCCTCTACTCACCAGTACAGACTCCTGGGTCTCTGATGTGTTTTATTCCAGACCCCCTCTACTCACGAGTACAGACTCCTGGGTCTCTGATGTGTTTTATTCCAGACCCCCTCTACTCACCAGTACAGACTCCTGGATCTCTGATGTGTTTTATTCCAGACCCCCTCTACTCACCAGTACAGACTCCTGGATCTCTGATATGTTTTATTCCAGACCCGCTCTACTCACCAGTAGAGACTCCTGGATCTCTGATGTGTTTTATTCCAGACCCCCTCTACTCACCAGTACAGACTCCTGGATCTCTGATGTGTTTTATTCCAGACCACCTCTACTCACCAGTTAAGACTCCTGGGTCTCTGATGTGTTTTATTCCAGACCCCCTCTACTCACCAGTACAGACTCCTGGATCTCTGATGTGTTTTATTCCAGACCCCCTCTACTCACCAGTAAAGACTCCTGGGTCTCTGATGTGTTTTATTCCAGACCCCCTCTACTCACCAGTACAGACTCCTGGGTCTCTGATGTGTTTTATTCCAGACCCCCTCTACTCACCAGTACAGACTCCTGGGTCTCTGATGTGTTTTATTACAGACCCCCTCTACTCACCAGTACAGACTCCTGGATCTCTGATGTGTTTTATTCCAGACCCCCTCTACTCACCAGTACAGACTCCTGGATCTCTGATGTGTTTTATTCCAGACCCCCTCTACTCACCAGTACAGACTCCTGGTTCTCTGATGTGTTTTATTCCAGACCCCCTCTACTCACCAGTACAGACTCCTGGATCTCTGATGTGTTTTATTCCAGACCCCCTCTACTCACCAGTACAGACTCCTGGGTCTCTGATGTGTTTTATTCCAGACCCCCTCTACTCACCAGTTCAGACTCCTGGATCTCTGATGTGTTTTATTCCAGACCCCCTCTACTCACCAGTACAGACTCCTGGGTCTCTGATGTGTTTTATTCCAGACCCCCTCTACTCACCAGTACAGACTCCTGGGTCTCTGATGTGTTTTATTCCAGACCCCCTCTACTCACCAGTACAGACTCCTGGGTCTCTGATGTCCCTGCTGGGGTCCTGGTAGTAGAAAGGTTTACACATCTCACAGGTACGTCCCATGGTGTTGTGGAGACAGTCGTCACAGATGCCACCGTTGGCATTGCCCGTGGACAGGTACACCGCCATGTCAAAGTGACACTGGTTGGAGTGGCCATTACAGTTGCATTCTGGGAGAGTCAAAAGGACAGATATTAAAACATGAAATTAAGATTTGATTACAACCTCATTCTTTTGGGTTTTTACTGCTGCTGTGTGATGCATAACTGATGAGTTGGAGATGAATAAGAAATTTAATGTTTCTTGTTATGGTAATCAAGATTGGAGTCTCATTCCTTTGGTTATGACTTTTGACTGGTGTGCTCATAATAATAATCAGTGGTGTTGCAGATAAGAGATGTTTCTTCTTATGGTGTGCTCCACCACCACTCACTCTTGCAGGCGTTGGTGTTGCGTCCCTCAGCCGGTCTCCAGGGCATGTCGTTATGGAAGTCGTCACACAGCTCACAGTTCAGACCCTTGGTGTTGTGCTTACACACACACCTCCCATGGACCTGAGAGACAGAGATGCTGAATTAGTCCCCAGAGAATCCTAAACACACCCTCCCATGGACCTGAGAGACAGAGAGGCTGAATTAGTCCCCAGAGAATCCTAAACACACCCTCCCATTCTAACTCCCTCTGCATAGTTGCCTCTGTTTTCAGACAACAGCAAACTTTATAAGGTAGTTCTTCCTCCTTACAGCTAGGGGGCAGTGCTGTGTTCCTTCACTTACTCACCATGCCCTCCTCATCCTTGATCCCATCAATAGGGGCACACTCGGAGGCGTGGCCGTAGCAGAAGCAGTTGCCGCGGACAACCAGCTCATACATGGCATAGTAGTACTTCTCCTTGATCTCAGCGCGGGAGTCCAGCAGGTTGTCACCCAGGGTGTGCAGCTTGGTGAAGTTCACACGCAGGTTAGTGATCTTCAGCTGGTCTGCACGATGCAAGCAGAGGAGAAGAAGAGAGGAAGGGGGAAGGTGAGACAGACAGATTAGGAGATAGACAACAAGCTATACAACAAGCTATATGAACATCCTAATTCCTATACTTCAAAGCCAAAGGAAAGGCTCCAGCTACACCATGTCACGCTCGTTGTAAGCAACGGACCAAGGCGCAGCGTGATATGCGTACATTCTTTATTTTCTAGTACACACGAACAAAACAACAAACCAAACGATACGTGAAGTCCAAGGTTAAACACCAAACAAACCTTACACGGAATAAGATCCCACAAATGACAAGTGCACAACAGGCTGCCTAAGTATGGCTCCCAATCAGAGACAACAAGACACAGCTGCCTCCGATTGGGAACCACCCCGGCCAACACAGAAACACACGATCTAGAAAAGAACACATAGAAAACAAAACATAGACACTACACATAGAAACTAACACCCTGGCTCAACATATAAGAGTCCCCAGAGCCAGGGCGTGACATACCCACCCTCAAAGGCGCGGACTGCGACCGCGCCAACTAAACCCAACAGGGGAGGGGCCGGGTGGGCATTCCGCCTCGGGAGGCGGATCCGGCTCCGGGCGTGACCACCACTCTCTAACTACCCCCGTAGCGCCCTGGTCTGGTCCCGCTGGCTGGAGCTGGACTGGACATCGGTAGAGTGGATTGCTTAGGCTCCGGTGTGGAGCAGCTGACCAGTACCTGACCAGGCACTGGTGAAACAGGCACGGGCTGTGCCGGACTGACGACGCGCACCACAGGCTTGGTGCGGGGAGCAGGAACCGGCCGAACCGGGCTGGCGACGCGCACCACTGGCTTGGTGCGGGGAGCAGGGACGGGCCGGACCGGGCTGGCGACGCGCACCACTGGCTTGGTGCGGGGAGCAGGAACGGGCCGGACTGGGCTGGCGACGCGCACCACTGGCTTGGTGCGGGGAGCAGGAACGGGCCGGACCGGGCTGACGACGCGCACCACTGGCTTGGTGCGGGGAGCAGGAACGGGCCGGAACGGGCTGGCGACGCGCACCACTGGCTTGGTGCGGGGAGCAGGAACAGGCCGGACCGGGCTGACGACGCGCACCACTGGCTTGGGTGCGGGGAGCAGGAACAGGCCGGACCGGGCTGGCGACCCAGCACCACAGGCTTGGTGCGAGGGGCAGGAACAGGCCGGACCGGGCTGGCGACGCGCATCACTGGCTTGGGTGCGGGGAGCAGGAACAGGCCGGACCGGGCTGGTGACGCGCACCACAGGCTTGGTGCGAGGGGCAGGAACAGGCCGGACCGGGCTGGCGACGCGCATCACTGGCTTGGTGCGGGGAGCAGGAACAGGCCGGACCGGGCTGACGACGCGCACCACTGGCTTGGTGCGGGGATCAGGAACAGGCCGGGCCGGGCTGGCGACACGCACCACAGGCTTGGTGCGGGGAGCAGGAACAGGCCGGACCGGGCTGTGGAGACGGACTGGAGGTCTGGAGCGAAGAGCTGACACAACCCGTCCTGGCTGATTGCCTATTTTTACACACTCTGTGTGAGGCATCAGCACAGGACCTACAGGGCTGTGCACTCGTACTGGCACTACAGCACGTGGCACTGGCGCAGGATATCCGGGACCGAGGAGGGGTACTGGAGGCCACGAGCATTGAGCCGGCACACTCCGTCCTGGCTGCATGCCCACCTTCGCACGACACGTGCGTGGTGCTAGCACAGGACGTACAGGACTGTGCCGGACCACTCGCGGCACAGTACGCAGCTCCGCAAACCTCGGAACCTGCCCAGTCTCACGCTGCCTAGCCTGAGTACGGGGAGTTGGCTCTGCTCTACCTCTAGGCTCCGCCAACCTCCCTTCCAGCCCCCAAACCCGGTGGCCTCCTCTCCTAATCCGCCCGAACGCCCTGTAGCTGCCTCCAGCAGCCCCGTCCGTCCAAGCCGTGTGCCCCCCCAAAACAAATTATTGGGGTTGCCTCTTGCGTGTCCGACGTCGGCATGGTTGGCGCCGCTGCTCCTCTCTATGGCGCGCCTCCACAGTCTCTTCCCACGGACGGCGATCCATTCCGGCCTGGATTTCCTCCCAAGTCCAGGACCCCTTCCCGTCCAAAATCTCCTCCCAAGTCCAGGCTGTCTGCTCCTGGACACGCTGCTTGGTCCTTATTTGGTGGGATCTTCTGTCACGATCATCGTAATAAGTGGACCAAGGCGCAGCGTGATATGCGTACATTCTTTATTTTCTAGTACACACGAACAAAACAACAAACCAAACGATACGTGAAGTCCAAGGTTAAACACCAAACAAACCTTACACGGAACAAGATCCCACAAATGACAAGTGCACAACAGGCTGCCTAAGTATGGTTCCCAATCAGAGACAACAAGACACAGCTGCCTCCGATTGGGAACCACCCTGGCCAACACAGAAACACACGATCTAGAAAAGAACACATAGAAAACAAAACATAGACACTACACATAGAAACTAACACCCTGGCTCAACATATAAGAGTCCCCAGAGCCAGGGCGTGACACACCATCAATTACACCATGAATATGACGGCCCTGAGAGTCAGTTTCCGACTGTTACAGACAGTGTCTCAGTGCATGGTTATCGATTTTTTTTAAAATAATGTTTTATTGTCACATACAGTACACTGGATAGGTACAGTGAAATGTGTTGTGTTACAGGGTTAGCCATAGTAGTACGGCGCCCCTGGAGCAAATTAGAGTTAAGTGCCTTGCTCAAGGGTACATCGACATATTTTTCACGTTGTTCACCTTGCCTCTCTCTCCACTTCAACTTAGTGTTTAAACACAAACTAGATGGTCATTTCCCATGAATAAAAATGTGTGGGACTATATTAAGTCAAAGTTAAATTGAGTAAAATAATTGGTCTGATTACTTTGATAGACTACACTATCAACCTTCTTACTTACACATATTTCGTCACAAATAACTGCACTCAGACTAGCCTACTACACTTTTATACACTCTCCTACTAGAATACCACAGTAAACTGTAATAACAGAGTATTCTAAGCATGAGACAATGAGTAAACATTGTGACTTTTGATGCTAATCAGCTACCTTGACCACTTTTCTCAACAAAAACTTAAAGGGTATGGCACTTTGGTCTACTTCTCTGATATTCAAATCTGAAATCAGAACAGAAATAGCTACTACCAATTATTCCCCCACCCCCCCACAGACATACACACCAGCCACACCTTCAACCATACATTCATTCCTTTATCATACCAATCAGTCCAACTGAACCTTGTTTTATCCCTTTAGCCCTCCATCCATTGGGTCTTCCATGCCTGTATCCTTCATTTATTTCTCTATCCTATTTATTTATCTACCCATTCATAACTTTCTTTTAACAGCTTTATCCTTTGGTATTGGTATTTTATTAGGATTTGATAAATAAATTAATGTACAGTATCTTGCAAAATTATTCATCCCCCTTGGAGTTTTTCCTATTTTGTTGCATAACAACCTGTCATTTAAATTGATTTTTATTTGGATTTAATGTCATGGACATACACAAAATAGTCCAAATTGGTGAAGTGAAATGAAAAAAATAACTTGTTTCAAAAAATTCAAAAAAATTATTAACAGAAAAGTGGTGCGTGCATATGTATTCACCCCCTTTGCTATGAAGCCCCTACATAAGATCTGGTGCAACCAATTACCTTCAGAAGTAACATAATTAGTGAAATAACGTCCACCTGTGTGCAATCTAAGTGTCACATGATCTGTCACATGATCCCAGTATATATACACCTGTTCTGAAAGGCCCCAGAGTCTGCAACACCACTAAGCAAGGGGCACCACCAAGCAAGCGGCACCATGAAGACCAAGGAGCTCTCCAAACAGGTCAGGGACAAAGTTGTGGAGAAGTACAGATAAATAAATATCTGAAACTTTGAACATCCCACGGAGCACCATTAAATCCATTATTAAACAATTGAAAGAATATGGCACTACAACAAACCTGCCAAGAGAGGGCCGCCCACCAAAACTCACGGACCAGGCAAGGAGGGTATTAATCAGAGAGGCAACAAAGAGACCAAAGATAACCCTGAAGGAGCTGCAAAGCTCCACAGCAGAGATTGGAGTATCTGTCCATAGGACCACTTTAAGCCGTACACTCCACAGAGCTGGGCTTTACGGAAGAGTGGCCAGAATAACCCATTGCTTAAATAAAAAAATAAGCAAACACGTTTGCTGTTCGCCAAAAGCCATGTGGGAGACTCCCCAAACATATGGAAGGTACTCTGGTCAGATGAGACTAAAATTGAGCTTTCTGGCCATCAAGGAAAACTGGCGCAAACCCAACACCCTCTCATCACCCCGAGAACACTGTATGGTTGAAGTAAGCTGTAAACGCTTGGGATAAAATAATGTTTTTAAATTTATTTTAAACTTCACCAATGTTTACTCATTGTCTCATGCTTAGAATGTGCACCTCCATTGTTATAATTTGAAAGTTCTGAAAAGTTCCATGGCAGTTAAGTGGGAAGTTAGCTAAATTAGTTTATGTGGTTACTAAAACAGCTGTACCTCTTGATTGGTAGTAGATATTTCTGTTCTTATTTCCAGATTTGAATCAGCACAGAAGTAGACCAAGATGTCACACCCTCTAAGTTTTTGTCTAATGTGCTGGGAAAGTGGTCAAAACGGCAGTTGTTTGAAAAACTTAAGACGAAAAGTTGTTGATGCGGTTAATTAAACAGCTGTATCGTTAGATACAAGATATTTCTGGTCAGATTCCAGATTAGAATAGCAGAGAAGTAAACGAAGATGTCATACCCTTTACATTTTTGTCTAACTTGTTCGGAAAGTGGTCAAAATAACTGATTTGTGTGAAAGTTGCATTGTTGCATTTGCAGTGAATGGAAGTTGGAAGGGATGATGTCACAATGGGGAGCTTTAGAATGTTGAAATAAGTCACATTAAAGTGAATGAAGATGGACAAAAATACAAAGAAATCTATAGTTTAAAAAGTATAAATAATATCAGAAAGTTGTATGCAAGCACACTATTCCAGACCAGTCTACACATTTTAAAGTTTGAATGGCATGTCTAGCTTAAACGGTGTAAGAGGAGTGGCGTGCAGAAGAAGAAGTATGACTATTTAAAGTCGGGGCTTTTGCTTTGCAAGTCCCACCTAACAAATGGAGAATTATTCACACCTCTAAGCTAAAAAGCTGTGTTTTGGGGCGGCTACCCTTCACTGTACTCTTACGAAACACTTATTAGCATTCTTTGTGTGGTTACTTCCATTACCTCCCTCTATTTGACTCACATACAGTTCATGAGTTACTGTTTCATTAACTAAAGTTAAAGAAGAACAGCGAGAGAGAGAGAGAGATTAGTGTAGAGTTACTCTGTTACATTCAACTACACTGAAAATGAGTCAGAGCGGAGAGGGGCAAGCTCAAATCCAGTGCTCCTGGCCTATCTGAGCGTATCCTTTCTCACACACAGAAGAGGCCTGTTCTCTGGACCTTGACAGGCAAAACACCACTCCCTTAAATCAGTTCCACTGTTCCACAGGACTTTGGGGAATATCAGGCTTTTGCCAGGACCACAATAAGCCATGTCCAACTCTTATGAGTATCAGTGAGGCCACTGCTAATGTCATTTAATTGTTATTATTAACATACTAATGTACCTTCTGCCCATAGCTCCCCCAACTTCCCGAATAGGATTACCTCTATCCTCTTTAAGTTATCTTGCTGTGGAGGATATCTCCATGGGAAAGTGCTCAAACTAAACCATACTAAACCATAGGCATTCTGTAACTGTATACCCATCCTGACAGGCAGGCTTCATATCGCCCTCCTCTAAGACATCCTCCCTCCGTGTTGATATTCTGTGGCACGCTAGCAGATTCCACCGTCTCCATTACAGCAGGAACACATCAGGTTTCAACACTTTAAAATCACTGAACACCCTCAAAATGTGTGTCTCCCTCTCTCTGTCAAACTGGAGCTAAAGCCTATATCGCCTGAGAGTTAACATAAGATGTCCCAGAAGGGAGAGCTAATGAGTGACAAACACAAGTTCCCTTAAACAAGTGGAGATGATTAATGATCTTGGCAGTGTGCTAGCTACTCATTCAGAGTGTGTCTGTCAGGACAACATGGAAACATATCCAGTTAAAGGGTCAGGGTCAACCTGTACCTTGGTTTTATTAAGACTCTTAAGAACCTCCCCCTGTCACTACTTAGGAAAGGCTGCTCTTTTTCCTGGGAAAACAGTGAAGAGTTACTGTTTCCTTACCTAAAGTTAAAGAACAGAGAGAGAGAGAGAGAGAGAGAGAGAGAGAGAGAGAGAGAGAGAGAGAGAGAGAGAGAGAGAGAGAGAGAGAGAGAGAGAGAGAGAGAGAGAGAGAGAGAGAGAGAGATTAGTGTACAGTTACTCTGTTACATTCAACTACTTAGGAAAGGTTGCTCTTGTTCCTGGGAAAACCGTGAAGCCATGCCAGTCAAAACATAAGGGACAGCTTGTGTGGGGTAGAGAGAGCAGCTGGTTTTTACATCCCGCCCTATAGTAGACAAGGCGTCAGACCCCAGAGCAGAGAGCAGAGCAGCCTGTCACGGGCCATTATTTTAAGGGGTTGTATGAGCATGGCTGATTGACGTCAGTATATGGCAGGGTGGCAGTTGCTGTATCATGTAGGCCAGGGCTCTCCAACCATGTTCCTGGAGAGGTACCCTCCTGTAGGTTCACACTAACCCTGTTCCTGGAGAGCTACCCTCCTGTAGGTTAACACTAACCCTGTTCCTGGAGAGCTACCCTCCTGTAGGTTCACTCCAACCATGTTCCTGGAGAGCTACCCTCCTGTAGGTTCACACTAACCCTGTTCCTGGAGAGCTACCCTCCTGTAGGTTCACACTAACCCTGTTCCTGGAGAGCTACCCTCCTGTAGGTTCACACTAACCCTGTTCCTGGAGAGCTACCCTCCTGTAGGTTCACACTAACCCTGTTCCTGGAGAGTTACCCTCCTGTAGGTTCACACTAACCCTGTTCCTGGAGAGCTACCCTCCTGTAGGTTCACACCAGGGCTCTCCAACCCTGTTCCTGGAGAGTTACCCTCCTGTAGGTTCACACCAACCCTGTTCCTGGAGAGTTACCCTCCTGTAGGTTAACACCAACCCTGTTCCTGGAGAGCTACCCTCCTGTAGGTTCACACCAGGGTTCTCCAACCATGTTTCTGGAGAGCTACCCTCCTGTAGGTTTTCACTCCAACCCTGTTCCTGGAGAGTACCCTCCTGTAGGTTCACACCAACCCTGTTCCTGGAGAGCTACCCTCCTGTAGGTTCACACCAGGGTTCTCCAACCATGTTTCTGGAGAGCTACCCTCCTGTAGGTTTTCACTCCAACCCTGTTCCTGGAGAGCTACCCTCCCGTAGGTTCACACCAGGGCTCTCCAACCCTGTTCCTGGAGCGCTACCCTCCTGTAGGTTTTCACTCCAACCCTGTTCCTGGAGAGCTACCCTCCCGTAGGTTCACACCAGGGCTCTCCAACCCTGTTCCTGGAGAGCTACCCTCCTGTAGGTTTTCACTCCAACCCTGTTCCTGGAGAGCTACCCTCCCGTAGGTTCACACCAGGGCTCTCCAACCCTGTTCCTGGAGAGCTACCCTCCTGTAGGTTTTCACTCCAACCCTGTTCCTGGAGCGCTACCCTCCTGTAGGTTCACACCAACCCTGTTCCTGGAGAGCTACCCTCCTGTAGGTTTACACCAGGGCTCTCCAAACCTGTTCCTGGAGAGCTACACTCCTGTAGGTTTTCAGTCCAACCCCAGTTGTAACTAACCTGATTCAGCTTATCAACCAGCTAATTATTAGAATCAGGTGCGGTAGGGTTGGAGTGAAAACCTACAGGAAGGTAGCTCCATGAACAGCGTTGGACAGCCCTGATGTCGGCTGTGTGAGTTTGGCTAAACATGGGGTAAGTGGTTGGCAGTTGTGGTGACTGCTGATGTTCTCTTACTCTGAATGTTGGGGCTGTAGGGGTCCTCAATGCGGATGGCAGGGTCCAGAACTCTGTAGATCGCCTGGAGGAAGAGGAGGAACAGGACAGGTGGTTGAATGACATCTACATTTATGGATATATGAATATATGCTGTAAGTCCTGTAAGGCTCAGTTGGTAGAGAATGGCGCTTGCAAGGCCAGGATTGTGGGTTCGATTCCCGGGGCCACCCATATGCATGACTATAAGTCGCTTTGAATAAAAGCATCTGCTAATTATATTAATTATTATATAATAGTAATAGTGATTTATCTCTAGCCAATCAGACTCACCTCTCCCTCTGTGGATGGCTCGATGTCAGCGTAGCGGGACTCACAGGTGACATCATCCACCTTGCGCAGGGGACCTTTGGATATCCCGGGGAAGACCGAGGCACAGTCGTAGGCAAAGTAGCGGTACACCTGCCAGTTACGTCCAAAATCTGCCGATCGCTCAATCACCATGGCTGCTGGGCGAAACGTCTGTGTGACAGTAGAGGGATGGGGTGAGATGTATGTAGACACGTTTGAAGACACAGGGCATTTCAATATGATGCATACAATTAACACACTGCCTAAGGGTTACTAATTGCTCTGTGACATGTCTAACCTTAAAGGTCATGATAAGATGAGTGAAATGGAATTCTGCCTCAAGGTCCAGCTGAATGAAGACATTAGGCTTTCCTGAATACAAAACGAGAGAGAGAGAGAGAGAGAGAGAGAGAGACAGAGAGAGAGAGAGAGAGAGAGAGAGAGACGAGAGAGGTTATTTCAAGCTTTATGCTGTTGCTATTCAATACATTGAAGTACATGTATGCACTCATTCAACCTGTCATTCATCCTGTCAATCTGTCTGTTCCAGGAAATGTAGACCCATGTTTTCACCACAGTGATAACTCAAACTACCAGTCTTGAGGGAACCCCCTGTCTGTCTCTTGGCTTGAGTAATGGCATCTGAACAGGAAAAAGCATTCACGTCTCCTATGGTCTACCACATGGGGTAAGCCCACACACTTCCTGAGCACCATCCATCCTGGAGAACCACTTGAGTTGGGCTGCTATTCACAATGCATTGGGAGAGAAGGAGTCTTGAGTTCCAGTACTGGAGGGGGTTCTGCCTTATGCCAAGAGGGTATTCCCCTTCTAGCAGCTGGAACATTTCCCTGCTACAGCAGAGTAAATAACATAATAACCAGAGCAAAAAGTCCCCTTGCAAATTTCTAACAGCTAATTTGTCGACATGCCACAACGTAGCTCAAAGGGAATCCTCTGAGAACACCCTAAACACATAAAGCTAAGTGCTTCGAGGAGCTTCTTTCTGATATTCAAATGCAGTCTGAAGTGAGTACAAACAGCAGTAAGACAACGATCAAATCCATAACTCGACGCATTAAAAAATGAGCAAGGTAATGAGAGAAGTACAGCTTCATGGGTGGCAGCTCAACATTTAACATCACTAGCTAGCTACCCCTCAGGCAGGCAGGCAGGCTGTGGTGTGGTGTGGTGTAGTGTGGTGGTGTAGTGTAGTGGTGTAGTCTAGTAGTGTAGTGGTGTAGTGTGGTGGTGTAGTGTAGTGTAGTGGTGTAGTGTGGTGGTGTAGTGTAGTGGTGTAGTCTAGTAGTGTAGTGGTGTAGTGTGGTGGTGTAGTGTAGTGGTGTGGTGTGGTGTAGTGTAGTGTGGTGTAGTGGTGTAGTGTAGTGTGGTGGTGTAGTGTAGCGCGATGTGGTGTGGTGGTGTAGTGTGGTGTAGTGTAGTGTAGTGTAGTGTAGTGGTGTAGTGTGGTGGTGTAGTGTAGCGGTGTAGTGTGGTGGTGTAGTGTGGTGTAGTGTGGTGTGGTGTAGTGGTGTAGTGTAGTGTAGTGTAGTGTAGTGTGGTGTAGTGTGGTGGTGTAGTGTAGGGTAGTGTGGTGTGGTGTAGTGTGGTGGTGTAGTGTAGGGTAGTGTGGTGTGGTGTAGTGTAGTGTGGTGTGGTGTAGTGTGGTGTGGTGTGGTGTGGTGTAGTGTAGTGTAGTGTAGTGTGGTGTGGTGTGGTGTAGTGTAGTGTGGTGTAGTGTGGTGTAGTGTGGTGTAGTGTAGTGTGGTGTAGTGTGGTGTAGTGTGGTGTGGTGTAGTGTGGTGTGGTGTAGTGTGGTGTGGTGTGGTGTGGTGTAGTGTGGTGTAGTGTAGTGTGGTGTAGTGTGGTGTAGTGTGGTGTAGTGTGGTGTGGTGTAGTGTGGTGTAGTGTAGTGTGGTGTAGTGTGGTGTGGTGTGGTGTAGAGTGGTGTAGTGTGGTGTAGTGTGGTGTAGTGTGGTGTGGTGTAGTGTGGTGTGGTGTGGTGTAGTGTCGTGTAGTGTGGTGTAGTGTAGTGTGGTGTGGTGTAGTGTGGTGTAGTGTAGTGTAGTGTAGTGTGGTGTGGTGTAGTGTGGTGTAGTGTGGTGTAGTGTGGTGTAGTGTGGTGTGGTGTGGTGTAGTGTGGTGTAGTGTGGTGTGGTGTGGTGTAGTGTAGTGTAGTGTGGTGTAGTGTAGTGTGGTGTAGTGTGGTGTAGTGTAGTGTGGTGTGGTGTAGTGTGGTGTAGTGTAGTGTGGTGTGGTGTAGTGTAGTGTGATGTGGTGTAGTGTGGTGTGGTGTAGTGTCGTGTCGTGTAGTGTGGTGTGGTGTAGTGTGGTGTAGTGTAGTGTGGTGTGGTGTAGTGTGGTGTGGTGTGGTGTAGTGTGGTGTAGTGTAGTGTGGTGTAGTGTAGTGTGGTGTAGTGTGGTGTGGTGTAGTGTGGTGTAGTGTGGTGTAGTGTGATGTGGTGTAGTGTGGTGTGGTGTAGTGTAGTGTAGTGTGGTGTGGTGTAGTGTGGTGTAGTGTAGTGTAGTGTGGTGTAGTGTAGTGTAGTGTGGTGTAATGTGGTGTAGTGTGGTGTGGTGTAGTGTGGTGTAGTGTGGTGTAGTGTGATGTGGTGTGGTGTGGTGTAGTGTCGTGTAGTGTGGTGTGGTGTAGTGTGGTGTAGTGTAGTGTAGTGTGGTGTGGTGTGGTGTAGTGTAGTGTAGTGTAGTGTGGTGTAGTGTGGTGTAGTGTAGTGTGGTGTGGTGTAGTGTGGTGTGGTGTAGTGTGGTGTAGTGTGGTGTAGTGTGGTGTGGTGTAGTGTGGTGTAGTGTGGTGTAGAGTGGTGTAGTGTGGTGTGGTGTAGTGTAGTGTAGTGTAGTGTGGTGTAGTGTAGTGTGGTGTAGTGTGGTGTGGTGTGGTGTGGTGTGGTGTGGTGTAGTGTGGTGTAGTGTGGTGTAGTGTGGTGTAGTGTGGTGTAGTGTGATGTGGTGTAGTGTGGTGTGGTGTAGTGTAGTGTGGTGTAGTGTAGTGTAGTGTGGTGTGGTGTGGTGCGGTGCGGTGCAGTGTAGTGTAGTGTAGTGTGGTGTGGTGTGGTGTGGTGTGGTGTGGTGTAGTGTGGTGTAGTGTGGTGTAGTGTAGTGTAGTGTGGTGTAGTGTAGTGTGGTGTAGTGTGGTGTGGTGTAGTGTGGTGTGGTGTGGTGTAGTGTAGTGTGGTGTAGTGTGGTGTGGTGTGGTGTAGTGTGGTGTAGTGTAGTGTGGTGTGGTGTGGTGTGGTGTAGTGTGGTGTAGTGTGGTGTAGTGTAGTGTGGTGTAGTGTGGTGTGGTGTAGTGTGGTGTAGTGTGGTGTAGTGTGGTGTGGTGTAGTGTGGTGTGGTGCGGTGTGGTGTAGTGTGGTGTGGTGTAGTGTGGTGTAGTGTAGTGTAGTGTAGTGTGGTGTAGTGTAGTGTTGTGTGGTGTGGTGTAGTGTGGTGTAGTGTAGTGTGGTGTGGTGTAGTGTAGTGTGGTGTAGTGTGGTGGTGTATTGTAGTGGTGTAGTGTAGTGGTGTAGTGTAGTGGTGTAGTGTAGTGGTGTAGTGTAGTGTAGTGTAGTGGTGTAGTGTGGTGGTGTAGTGTAGCGGTGTAGTGTGGTGGTGTAGTGTGGTGGTGTAGTGTAGTGGTGTAGTGTAGTGGTGTAGTGTAGGGTAGTGTGGTGTAGGGTAGTGTAGGGTAGTGTGGTGTAGTGTGGTGTAGTGTGGTGTAGTGTAGTGTGGTGTAGTGTAGTGTGGTGTAGTGTAGTGTGGTGTAGTGTTGTGTGGTGTAGTGTAGTGTGGTTTAGTGTAGTGTAGTGTAGGGTAGTGTAGTGTGGTGTAGTGAGACAAAACTGTGAAACAAGCAAAAAACTCCCGGAATTAAGACAGAGAGGGTCTCAGGAATCTTTTGGAGATTCATACAATCATAGAACACCCTGACACACACATATATACACACAGAGACTGGATCTAGGCGGTTGGGGTTGTGAGTCTGTGCTATAGGCTGTGAACCATAACCTGCACTCATTAATGAATGGCTAATCAGGAAGGAAACGGAGTGAGAGGAAAGGAGAGGCAGGGTGTGCTAGAGACAAGGAGTCAGGGCGAAGGAGAGGGAGAGAAAGAGAGGGAGAATGAGAGGAAGGGAGAGAGAGAGAGAGAGAGAGAGAGAGAGAGAGAGAGAGAGAGAGAGAGAGAGAGAGAGAGAGAGAGAGAGAGAGAGAGAGAGAGACCTAGGTAGCCAGGAGGAGAAAAATGAGCAAACAGAAGGGAAGGGAAGAAAAGAGAGAAAGAGCTGCAGAATGGGAGAGGGAACACAACGAATAGAGCTATGTTTTTTTTCTCCATCACCGCTGTTGTGAGGCTTGTCTAATAGAGAGCAATTAGTAACTGGTACACTCCACCAACGGAAACAACCCACTGGCACATCCTTCTAATAGCCTACCGATACTTGGTACCTGTCCTGAAGTGACAAACATAGTAGAAGTGGGCCAGGCTGCTCTCCAGAACAGCAGTACCGACCCAACCCAGCCTTCCACTCCAATCCCTTCGTAAAGGAAAGGGCCTCATGAGAGAGACACAGGGACTGTGGTCAACACTCGTATAGTACAAGCATCCCACTCTGCTCCATCTCACATACTCTAAAGTCCTGTCAGATACACCATGCAGACCGAGAGTAAAAAATAGTGACTGTTTCCTGTCTCAGGGTACAGCCGGGTCTGTTATTATCCCCAATTCCCATAGACACAGCTGTGGGCCTGTGGCTGCTGGCTGGTCCATGCAGAGTATACTACCGTACAGAGAGATTCTGATGGAGGGTGATTTAGTGTAATGGAGTCTGTGGACCTCTGGGCTTTGAAGGTCCTCCTGAACCATAGACATATAATTAATTAACAATGGATTAATAAAATCCATGGCTGTCCAGAACAGAGCTACCAGAACTCACTGTGATGACTCAATGTAGCTTCCAGGATCCTCTCCCCCTCTCCCTCCCTCTCTCCCTCTCTCCCCCTCTCCCTCCCTCTCTCCCCCTCTACCTCCCTCTCTCCCCCTCTACTTCCCTCTCTCCCATATCTCCCTCCGTCTCTCCCCCTCTCCCTCCCTCTCTCCCATCTCTCCCTCCCTCTCTCCCTCTCCCATATCTCCCTCCCTCTCTCCCCCTCTCCCATATCTCCCTCCGTCTCTCCCCCTCTCCCTCCCTCTCTCCCATATCTCCCTCCGTCTCTCCCCTTCTCCCTCCCTCTCTCCCATATCTCCCTCCCTCTCTCCTCCTCTCCCTCCCTCTCTCCCATTTCTCACTACGTCTCTCTTTTCTTGCTTCCCTCATCATTCCTCCCACTCCCCCTCTCTTTCTCGGCCTTTGAGCAGACCTGTTATTAATAGTGGTAACCAAGATTAGGCCTCTAATAATATGGCTTCTGCATGAGTTCATAGCACAGGCAGCTGCATGTGGGGGCATATCATGTTACCAAAGGCAGAGGGCAAAGATAATTGAGCACAAATCTTTTTTATTTAACACTGCTTCCCATAAGGTCCACGGTTCACTATACTTTCTCAAAAGCTGCAACATGATGAATTATTGTATGTACAATGTTCAATTGCTGTATATACATTTAAAGGGATTATCCAGTACTTCTGTATACTTTTTAGCCAGTAGTTCTGAAAGTAGCGCTCACAAGCCAAAATTGGTCTCTGAAAATTGCGTACTACGTCACATAATGCACCAAGTCATTGCTCTCTCTTTCTCTCGCTCTGCTCTGTGTGCATCTTGCTCGCTGTCACTCCAATGGCAAGGGGCTGAAGCTCATTGGCTGGAACTCCAATTGTTATGGGGCTGGCCCACGTGTGGAAAATGTAGGGAAAATGTCGCAGCACAGCTTCCAGTAAATAGTTGCTTTCAAACAAGGGATTTCGTGACTACTTGAGGTAAAACAGTAATTCTGCTCATAGATTATACATGTATGAACTACACATTGACACATCCAACCCAAAGCATCGAGACTCAGACAAACAGACTCCTAAACAGCTTAAATCCCTATGGCCATAAGACTGTTAAATGGCTAACAGCTACTGCTCTCCCTCTCCCACAGACTGTCCACACTAACTCTATACCCCTCTCAACCCACTCAGACACAACCTACGCTGCTGCTAAAATTATTATTGATTAGATGTA
Source organism: Coregonus clupeaformis (assembly GCF_020615455.1). NCBI lineage: Eukaryota > Metazoa > Chordata > Actinopteri > Salmoniformes > Salmonidae > Coregonus > Coregonus clupeaformis. Next base: position 43,240,932 of record NC_059221.1, read on the forward strand.
TTACTCCATTAAGCTGCTTTCCATTGCTTATTGATATATCTCTCCTGTTACTGGTCACTATTACTCCTGTTTACATGTATATATTACCATTAGTATATTACCATAATTATTTATATACTCCTGCTACCAGTCACTTTTCAGCCCTATTTAAATGTATATCCTACTACCAGTCACTTTTTACAGATGTAGGATCTTAATTTGAGCCAGTTTGTTACAGCAGGAAAATAATCCTGCATCAACAGGAAATGTGAATTATTATGTGGATTATAATTAATGGACATTTTTGTAGGGGTTGATACATTCTTCGTTAGGACAAATTAGGTCTGACATTTCAAAGGGGAAATTACAAACTTTAGAAGTCTTTTTGAAACTCAAATACACTAGAACTTTGCATTTCCTGCTTTTATCAAATTATCTGTATGTATAAACCCACCTCAACCACTCCAGTACCCCTGCACATTGAATGAGGTACTGGCACTGACCTGTACATACAACCACTCCAGTACCCCTGCACATTGAATAAGGTACTGACACTGACCTGTATATACAACAACCACTCCAGTACCCCTGCACATTGAATAAGGTACTGACACGAACCTGTATATACAACAACCACTCCAGTACCCCTGCACATTGAATAAGGTACTGATACTGACCTGTACATACAACCACTCCAGTACCCCTGCACATTGAATAAGGTACTGACACTGACCTGTATATACAACAACCACTCCAGTACCCCTGCACATTGAATAAGGTACTGACACTAACCTGTATATACAACAACCACTCCAGTACCCCTGCACATTGAATAAGGTACTGGCACTGACCTGTATTTACAACAACCACTCCAGTACCCCTGCACATTGAATAAGGTACTGACACTAACCTGTATATACAACAACCACTCCAGTACCCCTGCACATTGAATAAGGTACTGATACTGACCTGTACATACAACCACTCCAGTACCCCTGCACATTAAATAAGGTACTGACACTGACCTGTATATACAACAACCACTCCAGTACCCCTGCACATTGAATAAGGTACTGATACTGACCTGTACATACAACCACTCCAGTACCCCTGCACATTGAATAAGGTACTGACACTGACCTGTATATACAACAACCACTCCAGTACCCCTGCACATTGAATAAGGTACTGATACTGACCTGTACATACAACCACTCCAGTACCCCTGCACATTGAATAAGGTACTGACACTGACCTGTATATACAACAACCACTCCAGTACCCCTGCACATTGAATAAGGTACTGACACTGACCTGTATGCCTGTATACCCTATGCTTTGACTTCTTTCTCCCCTCTCTCTCCAGATAAAATCTTGTGACTAGTGACTGCAGGCCGCCCAACAACCTGCCCGCTTGACCCCATCCCCTCCACTCTTCTCCAGACCATCTCCGGTGACCTTCTCCCCTACCTCACCTCGCTGATCAACTCATCCTTGATTGCTGGCCATGTCCTTTCCGTCTTCAAGAGAGCGAGAGTTGCATACCTTCTCAAAAAACCAACACTCGATCCCACTGATGTCAACAACTACAGACCAGTATCCCTTCTTTCTTTTCTTTCCAAAACTATTGAGCGTGCCGTCTTTAGCCAACTCTCTTGCTATCTCTCTCAGAATGACCTTCTTGATCCAAACCAGTCAGGTTTCAGGACTGGTCATTCAACTGAGACTGCTCTTCTCTGTGTCACGGAGGCTCTCCGCACTGCTAAAGCTAACTCTCTCTCCTCTGCTCTTGTCCTTCTAGACCTGTCTGCTGCCTTTGATACTGTGAACCATCAGATCCTCCTCTCCACCCTCTCCGAGCTGGGCATCTCCGGCGCGGCTCACTCCCTGGATTGCGTCCCTACCTGACCGGTCGCTCCTACCAAGTGGCGTGGCAAGAAGCTGTCTCCGCACCACGTGCTCTCACCACTGGTGTCCCCCAGGGCTCAGTTCTAGGCCCTCTCCTTTTCTCCCTATACACCAAGTCACTTGGCTCTGTCATATCCTCACATGGCCTCTCCTATCATTGCTACGCTGACGATACACAACTAATCTTCTCCTTTCCCCCTTCTGATAACCAGGTGGCGATACCGCATCTCTGCATGTCTGGCCGACATATCAGTATGGATGACGGATCAACACCTCAAGCTGAACCCTGGCAAGACGGAGCTGCTCTTCCTCCCGGGAAGGACTGCCCGTTCCATGATCTCGCCATCACGGTTGACAACTCCGTTGTGTCCTCCTCCCAGAGTGCGAAGAGCCTTGGCGTGACCCTGGACAACACCCTGTCGTTCTCCGCTAACATCAAGGCGGTGACCCGATCCTGCAGGTTCATGCTCTACAACATTCGGAGAGTACGACCCTGCCTTACACAGGAAGCGGCACAGGTCCTAATCCAGGCACTTGTCATCTCCCGTCTGGATTACTGCAACTCGCTGTTGGCTGGGCTCCCTGCCTGTGCCATTAAACCCCTACAACTCATCCAGAATGCCGCAGCCCGTCTGGTGTTCAACCTTCCCAAGTTCTCTCACGTCACCCCCCTCCTCCGCACACTCCACTGGCTTCCAGTTGAAGCTCGCATCCGTTACAAGACCATGGTGCTTGCCTATGGAGCAGTGAGGGGAATGGCACCTCCGTACCTTCAGGCTCTGATCAGTCCCTACACCCAAAGCGAGGGCATTGCGTTCATCCACCTCTGGCCTGCTGGCTCCCTTCCTCTGCGGAAGCATAGTTCCCGCTCAGCCCAGTCAAAACTGTTCGCTGCTCTGGCACCCCAATGGTGGAACAAGCTCCCTCACGACGCCAGGACAGCGGAGTCACTCACCACCTTCCGGAGACATTTGAAACCCCACGTCTTTAAGGAATACCTGGGATAGGATGAAGTAATCCTTCTACCCCCGCCCCCAAAAATTTTTTAAATAAAATAAAATAAAAAAAATATTGTAAAGTGGTTAACCCACTGGCTATAGGGTGAATGCACCAATTTGTAAGTCGCTCTGGATAAGAGCGTCTGCTAAATGACTTAAATGTTAAAATGTTAAAATGCTGTATATACAACAACCACTCCAGTACCCCTGCACATTGAATAAGGTACTGATACTGACCTGTACATACAACCACTCCAGTACCCCTGCACATTGAATAAGGTACTGACACTGACCTGTATATACAACAACCACTCCAGTACCCCTGCACATTGAATAAGGTACTGACACTGACCTGTACATACAACCACTCCAGTACCCCTGCACATTGAATAAGGTACTGATACTGACCTGTACATACAACCACTCCAGTACCCCTGCACATTGAATAAGGTACTGACACTGACCTGTATATACAACAACCACTCCAGTACCCCTGCACATTGAATAAGGTACTGACACTGACCTGTATATACTTGCATTCTCGTGTTTAATTTAACTTTCATCGTAGTTCTTGTTTTTTTTTTCTTGTACTTTTATTTGTTTATTCTATTTTCTATTATTATCTATATTATTAATATCACTGCATTGTTGGGAAAGAGCTCTCAAGGTAAGAATTTCACTGTACTGTTTTACACCTGTTGTATCCTGTGCACGTGGCGAATACACTTTGAAACTTGTTTCAACTTTACTAGTCGCCAAAGTTCTGGAGCATGTCTTTAAACATGGATGGGAGTGCAACCCCAATGAATGCAATCTCAATTCTCACCATTCTCTGACTGCCACCAGGACTTCTTGCGGTGTGGTTTGAACGTTGTGATGACGTTCTCAATGCGGTGACTGATGGTGTTGTAGACAGGGTCATATGGTCGGCGAGAGTCACACTGGAAACATTTCTTCTCATCCTACAGGGGTCAGAGGTGACACAGGTCAGGGGTCAAACAGAAGCTCGGGACAGAGGGAGGTGAGATGGTAGGTGAGAGGATGTTGGACACACACACACACACACAGATAAACATCACTTGCCTGTAGATGACTGACAATACAGTAAGGCTCTTTCTTCCTGGAGCCACAGGTAGACGAGGCCTTCAGGCTCTTCTCACGGCCTACCAACAGATCTCCCGTTGCGGGGTAACAGCTGCCATGGGTACAGCCGTGGGCGTGGTCTGGCCCCTGGGCGGTGGCATAGGCCAGGGCTGGAGAATAAAGAAGAGGGAGAGGAGGTTAACAAAGGACAGGAAATGACATCAAAGCTGGGAGTTATAGCAGAGAGTCACTTAGAGTGAATAAATAAAGTTTAGAGTTTAGCTAGATATCTCTCCATCTCTCTCTCTTTCATGTCTGGCAAGACATTAGAGGCCCATATGAACTCTAATCAGTACAGGAAAAGGAAGTCAAAAGAGGAAGTGGGCCTATGTTTAATCCAGAAACCAAAACAGAGCCCAACTGAAGTCGCTGCTACTTACCAGGAGTAACAATGTTGAAAAAACGCATAGATTATATTTTGGTAGTGATGAGCGATTAACCGAAAGTTTGTTCTTTTTCAGTTTTTAAACAACTAATTGACCGACGTCCTTCAATTATTTGAATTCCATTTAGTTCAGTTTTTTCTTCTTCTGTGAACGCAATGCACAGTTTCTCTAGAGATAAATCAGATCAAGCACGAATGGTGTGATGTATCAGGGAGTTATAGTTTCTAATAGGCCTATATTCTACAGAGTTTACCGACCATAATCATAATCCATTGCGCGCCTACTTGTCCGGTCTGAGACTGAGAGAAGAGACAGAAAAACACGCGATCGAGAGGGTGAGGTATCTCTACCTGAAAATACATGATCTAAGATTGATAGTTGATATTGAGCAGTCAATAAAAGTATGCCATATTTACTATGAAGAACTACTAAAATAGTGATTTGGTCAGACAGAAGCTATGAGACAAGGACTTGGAATTAAATAATAAAGTCATTAAATAAACTTAAAACAAATGTATTATACACAACAACTTAAATATTTTATTAAAGTAATGTCAATAAATGAAGGTTACTAAGCGATAAGCAGTTATGAGTGGTCACTACCATCATGGGACTTTTATTAATTACGGTCCTCTGTAGCTCAATTGGTAGAGCACGGCGCTTGTAACGCCAGGGTAGTGGGTTCGATCCCCGGGACCACCCATAAGTAAAAATGTATGCACACATTACTGTAAGTCGCTTTGGATAAAAGCGTCTGCTAAATGGCATATTATTATAAGCAGTTATGAGTGGTCACTACCATCATGGGACTTTTATTCTGTGTTCTTAAAGCATTCAACCCACATAATGCATAGTGCATTTAATATCCCAAAAAATGTATGAAACCGAAACTGAAAACAGTGATTATTTTTTAAATAATCGAACCGACCTCAAAAAGCACTAATCGCTTGAATCTACTGGTTAGCAGGGACTCCCTCTGCTGGCCCGGAATGGTAAAACTGACATGCGACCCTACAGCCACTCAACCTGGAAACAAACCCAAAGGTCACCTGGGAGGTCAACGAGGCCAGGCTCTGACAGTACAGCAGGAAAGTGTGTGTGTATTCATGTGTGTGTGTTTGTTCATCCGTGCGTGCGTGTGTGTGCATGTAAGCATATGTGTGTGCGTCTGTGTGTGCATCTGTGTGTTAGTCTGTGTATTAGTCTGTGTGTGCGTCTGTGTGTGCGTCTGTGTGTGCGTCTGTGTGTTAGTCTGTGTGTGCGTCTGTGTGTGCGTCTGTGTGTGCGTCTGTGTGTTATTCTGTGTGTGCGTCTGTGTGTTATTCTGTGTGTGCGTCTGTGTGTTAGTATGTGTGTGCTAGTCTGTGTGTTAGTCTGTGTGTGCGTCTGTGTGTTAGTCTGTGTGTTAGTATGTGTGTGCTAGTCTGTGTGTTAGTCTGTGCGTGTGTCTGTGTGTTAGTCTGTGTGTGTGTCTGTGTGTTAGTCTGTGTGTTAGTCTGTGTGTTAGTCAGTGTGTGTGTCTGTGTGTTAGTCTGTGTGTTAGTCTGTGTGTGCGTCTGTGTGTTAGTCTGTGTGTTAGTCTGTGCGTGTGTCTGTGTGTTAGTCTGTGTGTGTGTCTGTGTGTTAGTCTGTGTGTGTGTCTGTGTGTTAGTCTGTGTGTGTCTGTGTGTGTGTCTGTGTGTGTGTCTGCGTTAGTCTGTGTGTGTCTGTGTGTGCGTCTGTATGTTGGTCTGTGTATTAGTCTGTGTGTTAGTCTGTGTGTGTGTCTGTGTGTGTGTCTGTGTGTTAGTCTGTGTGTTAGTCTGTGTGTGTGTCTGTGTGTTCGTCTGTGTGTTAGTCTGTGTGTTAGTCTGTGTGTGTGTCTGTGTGTTAGTCTGTGTGTTAGTCTGTGTGTTAGTCTGTGTGTTAGTCTGTGTGTTAGTCTGTGTGCGTGTGTCTGTGTGTGTGTCTGTGCGTGTGTCTGTGCGTGTGTCTGTGCGTGTGTCTGTGTGCGTGTGTCTGTGTGTTAGTCTGTGTGTGCGTCTGTGTGTGTCTGTGTGTGCGTCTGTGTGTGCGTGCGTGTGTGTGTCTGTGTGTTAGTCTGTGTGTTAGTCTGTGTGCGTGTGTCTGTGCGTTAGTCTGTGCGTGCGTCTGTGTGTTAGTCTGTGTGTTAGTCTGTGTGTTAGTCTGTGTGTTAGTCTGTGTGTTAGTCTGTGTGCGTGTGTCTGTGTGCGTGTGTCTGTGCGTTAGTCTGTGCGTGCGTCTGTGTGTTAGTCTGTGTGTGCGTCTGTGTGTTAGTCTGTGTGCGTCTGTGTGTTAGTCTGTGTGTTAGTCTGTGTGCGTCTGTGTGTTAGTCTGTGTGTTAGTCTGTGTGTTAGTCAGTGTGTGTGTCTGTGTGTTAGTCTGTGTGTTAGTCTGTGTGTGCGTCTGTGTGTTAGTCTGTGTGTTAGTCTGTGCGTGTGTCTGTGTGTTAGTCTGTGTGTGTGTCTGTGTGTTAGTCTGTGTGTGTGTCTGTGTGTTAGTCTGTGTGTGTGTCTGTGTGTGTGTCTGTGTGTGTGTCTGCGTTAGTCTGTGTGCGTCTGTGTGTGCGTCTGTATGTTGGTCTGTGTATTATTCTGTGTGTTAGTCTGTGTGTGTGTCTGTGTGTTAGTCTGTGTGTTAGTCTGTGTGCTAGTCTGTGTGCTAGTCTGTGCGTGTGTCTGTGTGTTCGTCTGTGTGTTAGTCTGTGTGTTAGTCTGTGTGTGTGTCTGTGTGTTAGTCTGTGTGTTAGTCTGTGTGTTAGTCTGTGTGTTAGTCTGTGTGTTAGTCTGTGTGCGTGTGTCTGTGAGTGTGTGTGTGCGTGTGTCTGTGCGTGTGTCTGTGCGTGTGTCTGTGTGCGTGTGTCTGTGTGTTAGTCTGTGTGTGCGTCTGTGTGTGTCTGTGTGTGCGTCTGTGTGTGCGTGCGTGTGTGTGTCTGTGTGTTAGTCTGTGTGTTAGTCTGTGTGCGTGTGTCTGTGCGTTAGTCTGTGCGTGCGTCTGTGTGTTAGTCTGTGTGTTAGTCTGTGTGTTAGTCTGTGTGTTAGTCTGTGTGTTAGTCTGTGTGTTAGTCTGTGTGCGTGTGTCTGTGTGCGTGTGTCTGTGCGTTAGTCTGTGCTGTGCGTCTGTGTGTTAGTCTGTGTGTGCGTCTGTGTGTTAGTCTGTGTGCGTCTGTGTGTTAGTCTGTGTGTTAGTCTGTGTGCGTCTGTGTGTTAGTCTGTGTGTTAGTCTGTGTGTTAGTCTGTGTGTTGGTCTGTGTGTTAGTCTGTGTGTGTGTGTCTGTGCATGCGTCTTCATGTGACTTGCTAGATTAAATGTGTGTTGGGCAGGGTTTCGGTTAGCCAGCAATTGCCAGCTTTTGGCCGAAAAAAAATAGAAAAGCTGTTGCCCGCCAAAATGACCAGGAGAAAAAAAAATCCCATTGCAAAATAATGCTTTTTATAAATTGATGGAAATACCAGTCGATGGAAATACATTTGACCATCATGCTTATTGGTCTACAGGTTAATTTGCATAAAATAGTGGAATTTAATTGGCATATGTGTATTTTCGTTAGTCATCATGTATTTTATTTATCCAACACAACTATCACATGCACACAACATACAAAGCCTATTTTGAGCATGATTTCTACTGTAGCTCCTCAACTGGTTGCTGCTGGAGTAAAACGTGATTTTATAAGACCATTCATCGCGCAATAATTCTAAACGCAATCGCGTGTTAAAAACAGTTTTGGTGCATGACTAAAAAGAGCTAGGCCTACTATTTTTATTTCTCAGCTGGTATTCTAATTGAATCGCGCCTCCCATTCACCATTAAAGTCCAGGCAACAGGCTATCATCGCGTCACCACCACTTTACAATGTGAGCTGGACGCAGTATGCATTTTGAAAACATAGGCCTACTTAATTGTTTGAAACCTGAATGTTTTACTTCACATTATAAGGCATGTCTTACCTTGCTTCAAAGTAGCCTATAGGCAAATCCGACCATGGGAACGTGGAGGCAATTTTATAAAGCGTACAATTTATCCTACTATTTCTACGGATCTGTGTGCCAGTTATGATTTCATATGCGCATTTAAAGTTAAAATTAAACTAATGCGATAGCACCAGCCTCTGTCTGTGTGTGCGTGTGTGTGTGCGTCTGTGTGTGCGTCTGTGTGTTATTCTGTGTGTTAGTCTGTGTGTTAGTCTGTGTGTTAGTCTGTGCGTGCGTCTGTGTGTTAGTCTGTGTGCGTGTGTCTGTGTGTTAGTCTGTGCGTTAGTCTGTGCGTGCGTCTGTGTGTTAGTCTGTGTGCGTGTGTCTGTGCGTGTGTCTGTGTGTTAGTCTGTGTGTTAGTCTGTGTGTTAGTCTGTGTGTCCGTCTGTGTGCGTGTGTCTGTGCGTGTGTCTGTGTGTGTGTCTGTGTGTGCATCTGTGTGTGCATCTGTGTGTTAGTATGTGTGTTAGTCTGTGTGTTAGTCTGTGTGTTAGTCTGTGTGTGTGTGTCTGTGCGTGTGTCTGTGTGCGTGTGTCTGTGCGTGTCTGTGTGTTAGTCTGTGCGTGTGTCTGTGTGTGCGTCTGTGTGTGCGTCTGTGTGTGCGTCTGTGTGTGCGTCTGTGTGTGCGTCTGTGTGCGTGTCTGTGTGTTAGTCTGTGTGTTAGTCTGTGTGTGCGTCTGTGTGTGCGTCTGTGTGTGCGTCTGTGTGTTAGTCTGTGTGTAAGTCTGTGTGTTAGTCTGTGTGTTAGTCTGTGTGTTAGTCTGTGTGTGTGTGTCTGTGCGTGTGTCTGTGTGTGTGTCTGTGTGTATGTGTCTGTGCGTGTGTCTGTGTGCGTGTGTCTGTGCATGTCTGTGTGTTAGTCTGTGTGTTAGTCTGTGTGTGCGTCTGTGTGTGCGTATGTGTGTGCGTCTGTGTGTTAGTCTGTGTGTTAGTCTGTGTGTGTGTGTCTGTGCGTGTGTCTGTGCGTGTGTCTGTGTGTGTGTCTGTGTGTGTTTGTCTGTGCGTGTGTCTGTGTGCGTGTGTCTGTGCATGTCTGTGTGTTAGTCTGTGTGTTAGTCTGTGTGTGCGTCTGTGTGTGCGTCTGTGTGTGCGTCTGTGTGTGCGTCTGTGTGTGCGTCTGTGTGTGCGTGTGTGTGTGCGTGTGTGTGTGCGTCTGTGTGTTAGTCTGTGTGTTAGTCTGTGTGTTAGTCTGTGTGTTAGTCTGTGTGCGTGTGTCTGTGCGTTAGTCTGTGCGTGCGTCTGTGTGTTAGTCTGTGTGTTAGTCTGTGCGTGCGTCTGTGTGTTAGTCTGTGTGTTAGTCTGTGTGTTAGTCTGTGTGCTAGTCTGTGTGTTAGTCTGTGTGCTAGTCTGTGTGCTAGTCTGTGTGCTAGTCTGTGTGTTATTCTGTGTGTTAGTCTGTGTGTTAGTCTGTGTGTTAGTCTGTGTGTTAGTCTGTGTGCGTGTGTCTGTGTGCGTTAGTCTGTGCGTTAGTCTGTGCGCGCGTCTGTGTGTTAGTCTGTGTGTTAGTCTGTGTGTTAGTCTGTGTGTTAGTCTGTGTGTTAGTCTGTGTGTTAGTCTGTGTGTTAGTCTGTGTGTTAGTCTGTGTGTTAGTCTGTGTGTTAGTCTGTGTGTTGGTCTGTGTGTTAGTCTGTGTGTGTGTGTCTGTGCATGCGTCTTCATGTGACTTGCTAGATTAAATGTGTGTTGGGCAGGGTTTCGGTTAGCCAGCAATTGCCAGCTTTTGGCCGAAAAAAAATAGAAAAGCTGTTGCCCGCCAAAATGACCAGGAGAAAAAAAAATCCCATTGTAAAATAATGCTTTTTATAAATTGATGGAAATACCAGTCGATGGAAATACATTTGACCATCATGCTTATTGGTCTACAGGTTAATTTGCATAAAATAGTGGAATTTAATTGGCATATGTGTATTTTCGTTAGTCATCATGTATTTTATTTATCCAACACAACTATCACATGCACACAACATACAAAGCCTATTTTGAGCATGATTTCTACTGTAGCTCCTCAACTGGTTGCTGCTGGAGTAAAACGTGATTTTATAAGACCATTCATCGCGCAATAATTCTAAACGCAATCGCGTGTTAAAAACAGTTTTGGTGCACGACTAAAAAAGAGCTAGGCCTACTATTTTTATTTCTCAGCTGGTATTCTAATTGAATCGCGCCTCCCATTCACCATTAAAGTCCAGGCAACAGGCTATCATCGCGTCACCACCACTTTACAATGTGAGCTGGACGCAGTATGCATTTTGAAAACATAGGCCTACTTAATTGTTTGAAACCTGAATGTTTTACTTCACATTATAAGGCATGTCTTACCTTGCTTCAAAGTAGCCTATAGGCAAATCCGACCATGGGAACGTGGAGGCAATTTTATAAAGCGTACAATTTATCCTACTATTTCTACGGATCTGTGTGCCAGTTATGATTTCATATGCGCATTTAAAGTTAAAATTAAACTAATGCGAGAGCACCAACCTCTGCCATACGGACACATTGATACACAGTGATCCATTGGCGGCAAAATAAAGGAGCGCATGGAACTCATAGCCTATAAGGCCAATGCAGTAGTAGGTCTATAACTTCCATTGTCAACTAAGTCAAAATACATAAAGCCGACAAATACACGTCTTGACTTGAGCTACTCTTTTTTAAAAATAAATTTACCATCTGCATCTCGATTGCTCTGTGGCTAAGTCATGCTTGCTGGTGTATTTTGAATTATTTTATTTATTTCTGTATACACAGGAGTAATTATATAATTTTGGCAAATGTATCTAAATTTACTTCCCTAGCATATTTAATGTGCCGCCTATGAAATACTTCCTCATATGCCATTTCTCTCCAGTTCTATTGGTTTTCATATCATATTTCTTTCATTCATGGCCTCCTGTAGCTCAGTTGGTAGAGCATGGCGCTTGCAACGCCAGGGTTGTGGGTTCGTTTCCCACGGGGGGCCAGTATAAAAAATATATGCACTCACTAACTGTAAGTCGCTCTGGATAAGAGCGTCTACTAAAATGTCCAGAAGCCAAAGGCACAATCCTAGTCATATTAGCAACCCATCCTATGGGTTACATCTTCAGATTCCCCCTCTTTCTAAGTTTCTAACAGAGATTTTCATCTCCGTCACATATGGAACCGCTCTCATCAGGTGCGCAGTTTAGAATGGAGTTTTCCTGAAAATCGCAGTTTAGCAAATGTTTGAAAATGACGTTTTATCGGCTGCTTCATTACAGGGCATGTTCTGTTAAGATGAGTTACCATAATCTAAATGTGATTTCTGTGATGTCATTCTGAGCCCCGTGGGTGGACGCCCTAAAGGGTTATGCACTCAATGGATATGTGTCCCGGTAAATTTCTCAAATGGCCGGTAAATGAAAATCTTTCTGGTCACGTTGTCCGGCACCACATTTTCCTAACGGAAACCCTGGTGATTGAAAATAAACTTTTATGACACCCAACAGCCGTCAAGCATTCCAGTCAACATCCTGAAATAAATTCCTAGTAAAGCGCTAGTGGGACCTGAAGGCCCACTGTCTGACGAGAAGAGCCAGGGAGGAGGTCTGGCAGGGTCTTACAGGCAGGCTCTGTCTGTCTGTCTGTCTGTCTGTCTGTTGTGTGTGTCTGTGTGGTTGTGTTGTTGTCGGTGGGTGTGGTGTGGGTGGTGTCTGTGTCGGGGCGTCGTGTCGTGTGGTGGGGTGTCTGTCGTTGTCTGTCTGTCTGTCTGTCTGTCTGTCTGTCTGTCTGTCTGTTGTCTGTCTGTCTGTCTGTCTGTCTGTCTGTCTGTCTGTCTGTCTGTCTGTCTACAACAGGTGCTTCTAATGTGCTCTATAGTTACAGGAAGCAAAAACATGCAGCACACACAAGAGATAAACATGCACATGAAGAATCAACATTCAGTATTCAGTATGCTGCATATTGTGACAGTTTTAGGACTGCTTTTTATTGTGAGTCTCCTGGGAAAAGTCCTGAGGAGATTTCACAGAGACTATCAACTGAAACACTCTCTAGTCTAGAGGAAACCTGGCAATCAGACAAGTCTCACACTGGTGTTACTCCCAGGCACCGAACACACACACGCACACACACACACACACACACCACAGTGATACACACGCACACACACCACAGTGATACACACACACGCACACACACACCACGTGGGGAAAAACTTTTTTTTTTTTTACAAGGAATCTGCCTCCTGAAAAGCAAAAAAGCTTCTCCCAAACGGGTGTGACAACTACTCCCATTGCCTGCTGCACTGCTGCTTGGATTCCACCTGGCGATCTGTTCCCCGTCTGCCCTGTCTCCCCCTGTCTGGTACAGGTACCCACCGCCACGCTCCCCCTTCTCTCCCGAGCTTTCGCTCGCCTCCAGCACACACACACACTTACACACAGCAGACTTTGGACTGATCGGAATTTTAGGTAGGCTAATTAACTTGTGAAGCTTATTATGTGAGCTTACTCAGAAACTCTTTAACTAACTAGTATAGGCCTACTATTTATTTATTTTATCTCATACTTTTATAGTCTACTGGACTCATAGAGAGCTAGTATCTCAAGTTATCTTGTTGTGGCGAGTGACTCTTTGAACTTACAGTGGCCATCCCCAAGTCGTTATATTTTTTGCTATTTGCCTCATGACTCCTGCATGATTTGTTGACTATGAACTTGCTTGTTTACCCAACCGTGGGACAGACAATGTTTGTTCCCACACTCGGGACTCTGACTCTCTATTGGTCACACAGACTCTTGGCCTCCCATCCTATTCTAACCACCTCTCGCCGGCTTTGTATTCATGTTACCTGATGCAATTGCTGTACAATATGATCTTGTTGCCATCTGATGCACATTCAAATGTCATAAAAAATCAACACTGCAGAGCTCTCCCTGTCCTCTGCCGTGCCCTGATTGTATTACTGCTGATGAAATCTGGAAATACACCCTGGCCCATCTACTGTTGCTAGCCCCAATCCTGACTTTCTGCACGTTAACACTAGAAGCTTATTACCTAAAATGTATCAATTGAAAGTGTGGGTTCACAGCTCCAATCTAGATGTGCAGGTCATTACTGAGACGTGGTTAAGAAAGAGTGTTTTGAACACTGATGTTAACCTTTCTGGTTATAACCTTTTTCGTCAAGACAGATCTTCCAAAGTTGGTGGAGTGGCAATCTTTACCAAGGAACACCTTCAGTGCTCGGTTGTCTCCAGTAAATCTGTCCCCAAACAATTAGATTTGCTGGTTTTAAGCATTAAACTTTCAAGTAGCTCTTTGTTGACTGTTGCTGGGTGTTATCGTCCACCATCAGCACCGGCCTGTACCCTACCTGCCCTAAGCTCTCTCCTGGCCCCTTTGTCCTTCTAGGTGACCTAAACTGGGACATGATTATACTGACCAAGTCCTAAAGCAATGGGACTCCCTAAATCTTTCTCAGATTATTACCAATCCCACAAGGTATGACTCCAAACAGCCAGAAAAGGCTACTCTCCTTGATGTTATCCTCACAAATAATACTAATAGGTATCAGTCTGGTGTTTTCTGTAATGACCTTAGTGATCACTGTTTTACAGCCTGTGTTTGTAATGGCTGCTCAGTGAAACGACCTGTCCTGATTTGTCATAGACACTTTAACGAGCAAGCCTTCCTTCATGACCTGGCCTCTGTACATTGGTATAGAATCAGCCTGATCCCCTCTGTCGAAGAAGCTTGGACCTTCTTTTTTGATATTTTCAGTGGTATTGTTAACAAACACGTCCCCATAAAGAAAACGAGAATTAAAAACAGGTTCAGCCCCTGGTTCGACCGTGATCTGTCAGAGTTACTCCACCTCAATAATTCCATTTGACGAAAGGCTCGACACATGCATACTCAGGCTGACTGGCTCTTGTTCAGGCAGATGAGAAATAAGTTCACTCAGGCTATCCGGAAGGCCAAAGTTAGTTACTTTAAGGAGCAGTTCTCTCTCTGTGGGTCTAACCCCAAGAAGTTCTGGAAAACGGTTAAAGACCTGGAGAATAAACACTCCTCCTCACAGCTGCCCATGTCCCTTAATGTTGATGATGTGGTTGTTACTGACAAGGAGCACATGGCTGAGCTCTTTAATCACCACTTCATTAAGTCAGGATTCCTATTTGACTCAGCCATGTCTCATTGCCCGTCCAACATTTCCTAATCTCCCACCCCTTCTAATGCGACTAGCCCCGATGCTCCTCCCTCTTTCTCCCCTGCCCCGCTACAAAGTTTCTCCCTGCAAGCAAATCACTGAGTCTGAGTTGCTAAAGCAGCTCCTTAAACTTGACCCCAAAAAAACAACCTGTCTCTCCTCTCTGGGGAGGTTCTCATTGCTTGGAAGGCAGCCACGGTCCGTCCTTTATTTAATGGGGAGATCAAGCTGATCCTAACTGTTATAGGCCAATTTCTATTTTGCCCTGTTTATCAAAAGTGTTGGAAGAACTTGTCAATAATCAACTGACTGGCTTTCTTGATGTCTATAGTATTCTCTCTGGTATGCAATCTGGTTTCTGCTCAGGTTATGGATGTGTCACTGCAACCATAAAGGTCCTAAATTATGTCACCATTGCCCTTGATTCTAAGCAATGTTGTGCTGCTATTTTTATTGACTTGACCAAAGCTTTTGATATGGTAGACCATTCCATTCTTGTGGGCGTATTGGTGTCTCTGAGGGGTCTTTGGCCTGGTTTGCTAACTACCTCTCTCAAAGAGTGCAGTGTATAAAGTCAGAACATCTGCTGTCTCAGCCACTGCCTGTCACCAAGGGAGAACCCCAAGGCTCGATCCTAGGCCCCACGCTCTTCTCAATTTACATCAACAACATAGCTCAGGCAGTAGGAAGCTCTCTCAACCATTTTTATGCAGATGATAGTCTTATACTCAGCTGGCCCCTCCCCGGATTTTGTGTTAAACGCTTTACAACAAATCTTTCTTAGTGTCCAACAAGCTTTCTCTGCCCTTAACCTTATTCTGAACACCTTCAAAACAAAGGTCATGAGGTTTGGTAAGAAGAATGCCCCTCTCCCCACCGGTGTGATTACTACCTCTGAGGGTTTACTTGGGAGTATGGCTAGACGGTACACTGTCCTTCTCTCAGCACATATCAAAGCTGCAGGCTAAGGTTAAATCTAGACTTGATTTCCTCTATCGTAACCATTCCTCTTTCACCCCAGCTGCCAAACTAACCCTGATTCAGATGACCATCCTACCCATGCTAGATTATGGAAACGTAATTTATAGATCAGCAGGTAAGGGTGCTCTCGAGCGGCTAGATGTTCTTTACCATTTGGCCATCCGATTTGCCACCAATGCTCCTTATAGGACACATCACTGCACTCTATACTCCTCTGTAAACTGGTCATCTCTGTATACCCGTCGCAAGACCCAATGGTTGATGCTTATTTATAAAACTCTCTTAGGCCTCACTCCCCCCTATCTGAGATACCTACTGCAGCCCTCATCCTCCACATACAACACCCATTCTGCCAGTCACATTCTGTTAAAGGTTCCCAAAGCACACACATCCCTGGGTCGCTCCTCTTTTCAGTTCGCTGCAGCTAGCGACTGGAACGAGCTGCAAAAAACACTCAAACTGGACAGTTTTATCTCCATCTCTTCATTCAAAGACTCAATCAAGGACACTCTTACTGACAGTTGCAGCTGCTTCACGTGATGTATTGTTGTCTCTACCTTCTTGCCCTTTGTGCTGTTGTCTGTGCCCAATAATGTTTGCACCATGTTTTGTGCTGCTGCCATGTTGTGTTTCTACCATGTTGTTGTCATGTGGTGTTGCTACCATGCTGTGTTGTCATGTGTTGCTGCCATGCTATGTTGTTGTCTTAGGTCTCTCTTTATGTAGTGTTGTGGTGTCTCTCTTGTTGTGATGTGTGTTTTGTCCTATATTTTGATTTTTAATCCCCATCCCAGCAAGAGGCCTTTTGGTAGGCCGTTATTGTAAATAAGAATTTGTTCTTAACTGAATTGCCTAGTTAAATAAAGGTTAAATAAAAAATACACTTGGCATTTACTCAACACATTATAACAACTGTCCCTGAGAAAAAGTCTAGATCACATGTTTCCTATGCAAACACTGCATTTGTGTACACAGACAATGACGGGAATAAGTTGAACACTTTAATGCTGTTTAACCATCAGCCAACTGAAAGCCTTTTTTATTTCAGTATGTATTTCTCCAGGGTGAGAGTTATTTTGATCAAAGCACAGTGTGAGAAGAGGACTTGTATGTGATGAGTAACCATTGACCACTGTCTTTCTGTCATGTAGGTCATACGGAAATAAGTCAAAATACAATTCCCACTTGATGATTTAATAACATACGTGTTTATGGTTAACTAGGCAGCAGTGTGCCCTGCTCATTTCTGCAGCTCTCTCTCTGCCATTCTCTCCTCTTACCCATACATGGACAGGCAGGGCCAGGGAGGAATGCAGGCCGACAGCTGAGAGGGAGGCTTACCTCAGCGCTAACAAAGCACTGCTGTTGGGCTATTAGCCTAGCCACAGACTACTATAATAACTACTAGGAGATAGTGCTGTTGTATAGCTTAGCCACAGACCAGTAGAGGTTGAGAAACAAGCCATGCCATTGCGCTATTAGCCTAGTATTAGCCACAGACCAGAAGTAAAAGTCCTTCTGTTGAGCTAGCATAGCCACAGACTAGGAGAGGTTGAGATACAAGCCCTGTCGTTGAGCTATTAGCCTAGCATTAGCCACAGACCAGAAGTCCTTCTGTTGAGCTAGATGCTAACAAGTAGAAACATCCGCCACTTAAACAATTTAATGAGAAATTATGCAGAATTAAAGAGATCAAATCCATTAAAATGTAATGTGCTCTGAAAACCATAATATTTCTCAGTCAACAGGCCATTTCAGTGATTGTTTCCTCTCCTCTGCTCTGGACTATACTGAACTGGACTTGTACTCTGCACTCCTAATGTGGTTTATTATGTGTATAATAATAGTTATTTCCACCTCTTCCCAAAATAAGTGTAATGAGTTTAGACTGGACAGCTCCCAGCATCCTCTCTGTTCTGCAGTAGGCCTTGCCCTGGCTAATCTGCCTGTAATGGCCTGGACCAACACACAAAGAGAGGGGGCTTTTCTCACCCCATCTCTCTGTCTCTCTCTCTCTGTCTCTCTCTCTGTCTCTGTCTCTGTCTGTCTCTCTGTCTGTCTCTCTGTCTGTCTCTCTGTCTGTCTCTCTGTCTGTCTCTCTGTCTGTCTCTCTGTCTCTGTCTCTCTGTCTCTGTCTCTCTCGCTCTCTCTCTCTCTCAGTGTGGTATGTATTGTAAGTGTCTACTATGCAAAACCCCACTGCCTGTCCTGGCACTCTCTGGAGAGATGGCTGTGCCTGTCAGCTGGGGCCGCTGACTCACTTTCTTCTGTTTCTTCTAGCTTTCCTCAACTTTCAATAAAGGTTTTTGGCACTATGTGTTCCTAGTAGGATCAGGTGGGGGAGTGTAAAGAATGAGACCTCCAGTCGTTGTCTCCAGAGTGAGAGCAGCAGGGACCTGATCTATTTCACATGTCACTGGGTTGTGTTTGGAGACAGACAGGGGGGGGCGGATGGCGATGTGACATCAAGAAGAAACATTCCAATCTGACTGGGTGACAAAGACGAGAAGGAATCTGCTGTCAGCACCTTCCTCGGTGTAAACACTGGAACCAATCACCAAGACAAACACACTCACATACAGTACACACATACACAGACAGACACTAATAAAAGCAGACACCCCCACCCCCCCCAAAAAAAGAAAAGAGCTATGGAGATGATGCTACGTTAAATCTAGAACACTTGTTTCTAGGTGGTTGATGGCAGCATTTGGAGCTCTTGAAGCAGCATGCGTGGCACGAGACCAAACAGAATAAGAGTAGCGCATCTCTGCATGGCATCCTATTCCTGACCTCACTGGGAGTAGCGCTGCAGACTACCATCTCTGCATGGCATCCTATTCCTGACCTCACTGGGAGTAGCGCTGCAGACTACCATCTCTGCATGGCATCCTATTCCTGACCTCACTGGGAGTAGCGCTGCAGACAGACAAACGTCCCTGCATGGCATCCTATTCCTGACCTCACTGGGAGTAGCTTTGAGAGAGCACAGATAAGTATAGAACTGGCCCAGAGCAAACTAGCTAATTACTTTACATTCTCTCCATCTTCCTCTCTTTCCCTCCCCTCTCTCTCTGGTCTCTTCTAATGAGCCATCCACTCCCACATCCAGAGTAGAGCGCCTCTCTCCTCCTTCCTCTCCTCCCTTCCAGCATGGAATCCTGGGAATCTCAATGCAGATGGTGATTCCCCGGGGGAGGGGAGGGGGCGTCAGGCAGATTGTCCAAGCGAGGATGTAAAGTAGAACTCCCTCGTTACCGTGGGGCTGCGCTGAGAGAGACCTGCCTAGTTACTTACCCGGTTGTTAAGAGTAACGAGGCGTGCCACTGAGAAGCATCTGCTCCTGCTGGGTGTAAATCACCCTGGTTCTTCCACAGCGGGAGAAAGTCACGGGCCACCAGACATATCCACAACAGGTGGTCATGGGAGAGTGATGCTGGACACACAGCTGTTGCCCATGCTCTGGCTGCCCCAGCCAGCCTCAAGAACCAGGTCTCTGACTCCATTCTCCAGAGTCCTGTGACAGCCCCGGACCCTTGCCATACCTCCTTTGCCCTTTGGTACTCCCAGGTCCCAGGCCTACTCAGTAACCAGCCCCTGGCCATGCTCCTCAGTGTAAATCTATGGGGCAGTCAGACACACATGTGCAGCAGATGTTGGGTGCAGTCAGCCAGTCAAGTGGCTGTGGGTTTCATTTACTGACTAGTGCTCTCGGTTTGCCCTTTCACCAGCTGGAGTGACGGATGGAGATTCACTCAAGTTCTCCACTGGAGCCAGACATACCAGATGTGTACATGAGCTAATCACACATGTGTTTCTACTTAGAAAGTACATAGGGGATTTGTAATTGTGTTATATTCCAAGTGTACTCCAGTCTCCTGATACAATTTATCAGGGACACAATCAAATACTTTTGTGTAAATCTGTCTGGTATGTACAATCTCTGAATAACCTTGAGATTAGGGGAAGTCTGTTCAGTGTGTGTGTGTGTGTGTGTGTGTGTGTATTGGTTGGTTCTTCTATTCTTGTGGGGACCTAAAATCCCCCAAAGCCCCCTCAAGGATAGTAAAACAAGGAAAATGTCCCACGTCCCCATGAGGACAAAGGCTATTTTAGGGTTAGGGTTACAATTAGGGTTACAATTAGGTTAGGGTTAGGAGTTAAGGGTAAGGGTTATGGTTAGGGTTAGGGGTTAAGGGTAAGGGTTAGGGTTATGGGTTAGGGAAAATATGATTTTGAATGGAAATACATTTTAGGTCCCCACAAAAAAACAAATTGTGTGTGTGCGTGTGTGTGTGCGTACTGTGTATGACTGAGACTGAACATGCCTCCATTCATATGTGTGATGGTAGGAAGTCATTTTTCTTTCCACTTCAGTTGAACCAAGACCAACAACTGACACTTCCTGTCCCTTGGGACACATAGAGATGACCTGGGTAAGCCAGACACTTCCTGTCCCTTGGGACACAGAGAGATGACCTGGGTAAGCCAGACACTTCCTGTCCCTTAGGACACAGAGAGATGACCTGTGTAAGCCAGACACTTCCTGTCCCTTGGGACACAGAGAGTTGACCTGGGTAAGCCAAACACTTCCTGTCCCTTGGGACACAGAGAGTTGACCTGGGTAAGCCAAACACTTCCTGTCCCTTGGGACACAGAGAGATGACCTGGGTAAGCCAGACACTTCCTGTCCCTTGGGACACAGAGAGATGACCTGGGTAAGCCAGACACTTCCTGTCCCTTGGGACACAGAGAGATGACCTGGGTAAGCCAGACACTTCCTGTCATTTCTCTCCAGGTATCCCTAGAGATGAGTAATAAAACAAGGAGGTAAGAAATCTCACTTACAGACGACTGCAACATACCTTAAACCCATAAGGAAGACAAACACATTCTGGCCCAATGTTCACAATTTCACACAACCTACATCCACATGAAGAGTTTATTTCCAAAAACGCTACATCCACCAATTTTTCACATTTGTGTTTTTTCATCAGAAATGATTGCTTATGGGTACCTTCATGTGTTTGTAAAGTATTACTGTTTTCAGATTTTTAAAAAACGTTTTAGATTTCTTTTAGCGAAAAGCTATATATATTGTTTAGCTGGAATGGAATGTTCACATCCTGTATATTTGACTGTGATATGTGGTTGTCTCACCTAGCTAACTTAAAGGGATACTTCGGGATTAAGGCAATGAGGCCCTTTATCTACTTCCCCAGAGTCAAAAGAACTCATGGATACCATTTGTATGTCTCTGTGTCTAGTATGAAGGAAGTTAGAGGTAGTTTCGCAAGACGATGCTAACTAGCATTAGAGCAATGACTGGAAGTCTTAGCAACTGTGCTAGCGCTAGTTAGCAACTTCCTTCAAACTGCACGCAGAGACATAAAAATGATATTCACAAGTTCATCTGACTGTGGGGAAGTAGATAAAGGGCCTCCATGCCAAAATCCCAAAGTATCCCTTTAAAGGAGAAGTTTACCCAAAATTCAGAAACTCCCAAGTGATTCAATAGATTGAAACTAGTTCAGTGGAGTTTGCCCTCCCCCTGTAGTGCTGTAATGAGACAGCTGCAAAAACGGGTCACGTGACTCATGAAGCTGGATGCAGGCCTTGCTCTGCTCAGTTGCCAGTGAATTCATATGATTCAGAAATCTGCGAAGTGTGGACAAATTTGTTGTTTAATTGAAAGCCTACGGCCGAATTAGCTTTTGAATCAGGAAATGTGTACTTTTCCACCTAAAACTTTAGCGATTATTTTAGATCATTATTTTATGTAGCCGACTGCCACAGCAGCAGAGATGGGTAACTGCTCAGTCTGGAGGAGTTCGTGGTGGAAGTACGGAAAGTGTTCGATTCTCCGTTGTCTGGGAGAGAGGCTGTAAACTGCTACAGCTATGTCAAGACTCGCGTAGTGTGGCAGACTACGCAGTGGATTTTCGCACGTTGGCGGCTGAGAGTGCCGGAAACCCGGAAGCATTGTTGGACATGTTCCTTCACGGATTATCGGAGGTGATCAAGGATGAGCTCACAGCCCGGGAGTTGCCCATGACCTCGACTCCCTCGTAGCCTTGACCATCCGGATCGACCGCCTCCGAGGAATCCAGGAATCTCCCGAAGTCTTTTCAGAGAGAATCCGATGTCACCCGAGTGCTCACGGGAATCTGCGAGGGCGGTCGACTCGCCTCCTCCCGAGCCCAAGCTACTGGGAAGGGCTCAATTGTCTCCGGATGAACATTTACGCAGACTGAACACCAGGAGCTGTCTGTATTGCGAAACTACAGGACATTATATGTCCACCTGTCCATTAAAAAGACCAGGCTCATCAGTAGGTATGAGTACTCTGGTGAGCCGTACAGGGATTTTCCAATCTCCCATTACTTGCACCCCTCTCCATGCTACCCTGTTGTGGGGTGACCAGGCCAAATCACTCCGGGTGCTCATTGACTCTGGGGCCGATGAGAGTTTTATCGATGCTACCTTGGTGTTGGAGCTGAGTATCTCCACTCAACCACTCTCCATTCCCATGGACGTCAGATTGCTGGATGGGCAATCTATTGGCAGAGTCACCCGCAATACGATTCCTATCAACCTACGAGTATCAGGAAATCACAGTGAGTGTACGCAGTTCCTGCTCATAGAATCTCCCCATGTACCCGTGGTTTTGGGATATTCATGGTTCCAGAAGCACAATCCCCTGATCGACTGGGCTACTGGTGCCATCGTGGGTTGGAGCCCGTTCTGCCATGCTCAATGTCTTAAGTCGACCCAGCGTGCCCCAGGACGTCTTCCTGCAGGTTTAAGAGAAGCCTCGTCTCTCCCTCCGCATCAACCCTACGACTGCGCCATTGACCTTCTCCCGGGCACTACACCCCCTGCTTTACTCCCTGTCGGGTCCGGAGACCAAGGCAATGGAGGAGTACATTGAGAACTCTCTCGCTGCAGGGAGTATTCGTCCATCGGCCTCTCCCACCGGCGCAGGGTTCTTCTTTGTGGAGAATAAGCACAAAACTCTGCACCCGTGTATCGACTACAGGGACCTTAATGACATCACGGTTAAAAAAACGTTACCTTCTACCACTCATCTCCTCGGCTATTGAGCCTCTTCAGGGAGCGACCATCTTTTCTAAGTTGGACCTTCGGAACGCCTTCCATCTGGTTTGGATACAAATCAAATCAAATTGTATTTGTCACATGCGCCGAATACAACAGGTGTAGACCTTACAGTGAAATGCTTACTTACAAGCCCTTAACAAACAATGCAGTTTTACGAAAGAATACCAAAAAAACACACAAAAAAAGACAATATCAAATAATATGAAATAAAAGTAACAAATAATTAAAGAGCAGCAGTAAAAATAACAATAGCGAGGCCATGTGCGGGGGCACCGGTTAGTCGAGGTAATTGGGGTAATATGCACATGTAGGTAGAGTTATTAAAGTGGCTATGCATAGATAATAAACAGAGAGTAGCAGTAGGATAAAAGAGGGGTGGGGGGCAATGAAATAGTCTGTGTAGCCATTTGATTAGATGTTCAGGAGTCTTATGACTTGGGGGTAGAAGCTGTTTAGAAGCCTCTTGGACCTAGACTTGGCGCTCCGGTACTGCTTGTACAAAACCCTTGTTGGCAATCACAGAGGTCAGACGTTTCTTGTAGTTGGCCACCAGGTTTGCACACATCTCAGGAGGGATTTTGTCCCACTCCTCTTTGCATATCTTCTCCAAGTCATTAAGGTTTCGAGGCTGACGTTTGGCAACTCGAACCTTCAGCTCCCTCCACAGATTCTCTATGGGATTAAGGTCTGGAGACTGGCTAGGCCACTCCAGGACCTTAATGTGCTTATTCTTGAGCCACTCCTTTGTTGCTTTGGCCATGTGTTTTGGGTCATTGTCATGCTGGAATACCCATCCACAACCCATTTTCAATGCCCTGGCTGAGGGAAGGAGGTTCTCACACAAAATTTGACGGTACATGGCCCCGTCCATCTTCCCTTTGATGCGGAGAAATTGTCCTGTCCCCTTAGCAGAAAAACACCCCCAAAGCATAATGTTTCCACCTCCATGTTTGACGGTGGGGATGGTGTTCTTGGGGTCATAGGCAGCATTCCTCCTCCTCCAAACACAGCGAGTTGAGTTGATGCCAAAGAGCTCCATTTTGGTCTCATCTGACCTCAACACTTTCACCCAGTTCTCCTCTGAATCATTCATGTTCATTGGCAAACTTCAGATGGGCATGTATATGTGCTTTTTTGAGCAGGGGGACCTTGCGGGCGCTGCAGGATTTCAGTCCTTCACGGCGTAGTGTGTTACCAATTGTTTTCTTGGTGATTATGGTCCCAGCTGCCTTGAGATCATTGACAAGATCCTCCCGTGTAGTTCTGGGCTGATTCCTCACCGTTCTCATGATCATTGCAACTCCACGAGGTGAGATCTTGCATGGAGCCCCAGGCCGAGGGAGATTGACAGTTATTTTGTGTTTCTTCCATTTGCGAATAATCGCACCAACTGTTGTCACCTTCTCACCAAGCTGCTTGGCGATGGTCTTGTAGCCCATTCCAGCTTTGTGTAGGTCTACAATCTTGTCCCTGAAATCCTTGGAGAGTTCTTTGGTCTTGGCCATGGTGGAGAGTTTGGAATCTGATTGATTGATTGCTTCTGTGGACAGGTGTCTTTTATACAGGTAACAAGCTGAGATTAAGTGTGCTCCTAATCTCAGCTCGTTACCTGTATAAAAGACACCTGGGAGCCAGAAATCTTTCTGATTGAGAGGGGGTCAAATACTTATTTCCCCCATTAAAATGCTAATCAATTTATAACATTTTTGACATGCGTTTTTCTGGATTTTTTTGTTGTTATTCTGTCTCTCACTGTTCAAATAAACCTACCATTAAGATTATAAACTGATAATTTCTTTGTCAGTGGGCAAACGTACAAAATCAGCAGGGGATCAAATACTTTTTTTCCCTCACTGTACAGCATTTTGCTAAATAACATGATTATTTGTGATAGATTTTATACAAATACATGTCTGTCATTGAACAACCCCATGCCATGATTAAATAGTGAAAAAACACCAATCTCTTTCATAATTTCTTTAAACAAAAAAGCTAATATAATAATTTACCAACATTTCTGAAAATGGATATATAGCGTTTTGGAATGAAACTCTTCACATGTAATACCAAACTAAATCAGCCGGCCTAGCTCTCCCTATGGGGGTATCTACAGTTGAAGTCGGAAGTTTACATACACCTTAGCCAAATACATTTAAACTCAGTTTTTCACAATTCCTGACATTTAATCCTAGTAAAGATTCCCTGTTTTAGGTCAGTTAGGATCACCACTTTATTTTAAGAATGTGAAATGTCAGAATAATAGTAGAGAATTATTTATTTCAGCTTTTATTTCTTTCATCACATTCCCAGTGGGTCAGAAGTTTACATACACTCAATTAGTATTTGGTAGCATTGCCTTTAAATTGTTTGACTTGGGTAAAACGTTTTGCGTAGCCTTCCACAAGCTTCCCACAATAAGTTGGGTAGGTTTTGGCCCATTCCTCCTGACAGAGCTGGTGTAACTGAGTCAGGTTTGTAGGCCTCCTTGCTTGCACACGCTTTTTCAGGTCTGCCCACACATTTTCTATAGGATTGAGGTCAGGGTGATACCTTGACTTTGTTGTCCTTAAGCCATTTTGCCACAACTTTGGAAGTATGCTTGGGGTCATTGTCCATTTGGAAGACCCATTTGCGACCAAGCTTTAACTTCCTGACTGATGTCTTGAGATGTTGCTTCAATATATCCACATAATTTTCCTTCCTAATGATGCCATCTATTTTGTGAAGTGCACCAGTCCCTCCTGCAGCAAAGCACCCCCACAGCATGATGCTGCCACCCCCGTGCTTCACGGTTGGGATGGTGTTCTTCGGCTTGCAAGCACCCCCCTTTTTCCTCCAAACATAATGATGGTCATTATGGCCAAACAGTTCTATTTTTGTTTCATCAGACCAGAGGACCTTTCTCCAAAAAGTACAATCTTTGTCCCCATGTGCAGTTGCAAACCGTAGTCTGGCTTTTTTATGGCGGTTTTGGAGCAGTGGCTTCTTCCTTGCTGCGCGGCCTTTCAGGTTATGTCAATATAGGACTCGTTTTACTGTGGATATAGATACTTTTGTACCTGTTTCCTCCAGCATCTTCACAAGGTCCTTTGCTGTTGTTCTGGGATTGATTTGCACTTTTCGCACCAAAGTACGTTCATCTCTAGGAGACAGAACGTGTCTCCTTCCTGAGCGGTATGACGGCTGCGTGGTCCCATGGTGTTTATACTTGCGTACTATTGTTTGTTCAGATGAACGTGGTACCTTCAGGCGTTTGGAAATTGCTCCCAAGGATGAACCTGGCTTGTGGAGGTCTAAAAAAGAAAATCTGAGGTCTTGGCTGATTTCTTTTGATTTTCCCATGATGTCAAGCAAAGAGGCACTGAGTTTGAAGGTAGGCCTTGAAATAAATCCACAGGTACACCTCCAATTGACTCAAATGATGTCAATTAGCCTATCAGAAGCTTGTAAAGCCATGACATCATTTTCTGGAATTTTCCAAGCTGCAAAAGGCACAGTCAACTTAGTGTATGTAAACTTCTGACCCACTGGAATTGTGATACAGTGAATTATAAGTGAAATAATCTCTCTGTAAACAATTGTTGGAAAAATCACTTGTGTCATGCACAAAGTAGGTGTCCTAACCGACTTGCCAAAACTATAGTTTGTTAAAAAGACATTTGTGGAGTGGTTGAAAAACAAGTTTTAATGACTCCAACCTAAGTGAATGTAAACTTCCGACTTCAACTGTACATACCAGTCAATTACAGGTGAGCACTGACCTGTCTTTATGACCACATGAAACAGCTAGTCAGGGTTTAAAGGTGAGTGATTTTTACAAGGCAACCGTCTGTCCCTTGATATTATAACTGGGGCAGTGGAGTCTGGAGACTGTGCAGGTAGAGGGAGGGCGGGGCGGAGGAGGATGTTAGTAAAACAATAGTGGACTGACCATCCCCCTCAGACTCCATAATGAACGTCATGTCCACTCTTAAATACAGGTGTATTTAAGACGCATGACACAGCCTATCATTATACAATAGAGCCTGGCTGTAGATGCATACAGCAGTGAGATGAAGAGGCAGAAGCTGGGCAGGCCTGGAGGGGCCACACAGTCCAGGCTTTCTCCTCCCCTCCCCTCCCTGGGGGCCTTGTCTGTTATACTGACTAGAGTGAGAGTAGACCAGAAAGCAGCCCATCAGACTAAGTAGAGGAATTGCCTCTTTCCAAGAAGACAGTAGAGGAACAGCTAATCGGAACACTGTGGGAGGGGGTTAAACTGTGTGAGGTGGTTAAAGCTTGAGGAGCATGTGTTTTTAACATGCAAACCCACAGCAAGACGGAGCTATGGCCATCAATCAGCAGAGACAGAAAGGCTGAGATAGAAAAAAATATATATTCTAACCTATATTCATACACCCACGGTTTCAAGTGACAACTGGTAGGAAGCAATCCCAACTTTTACCCGACGCCTTGTGTTTTCACTCTTAACTTCAAGTGCACTTAACTATGTTATACACAACCTCAACTTGACCCTGACAACCATTCATTATCGATAAAATACAAGCCCCAAAACACAGTTCACAATAGGTACTGTGTTAAACTAAGACAGAGTCATATATCAAGTACACTGGGGTCAGGTTAAACATGTGGATACCAACAGTGCCAATCACCCTCTTGTTCTTAAAGAGAACATCTCCTCCTCCTCCTCCTCCTCCTCCTCATCATCATCCTCCTCATCCTCCTTTTTTCGCAGAGAAAAGTCCCTGCCCACCACTCTTCTTCTTTCTCATAAACCCCCCCTCTCTCCCTCTCTCTCTCTCCCTCTCCTTCTGGTTTCTGCGGTTGGCTTCAACTGGCCCATTGTTCTTGAATCCACTGAGTTCCGGAGTCTCTGCTCACAGAGGGGCTCAGGATCACACAGCTCCCAACACTGGGCGCCAGCCTGTACCTGTCCTTCATCTGCACACAAAACAACACACAGGTGCTCCAGAAGACTATAAGAAAGCTCTGTAACAAAGGCTTTAGTTCTATAAGGAAAGCTTCTGTCCTCTTTCGTGTAAGCCTGAACACTCGTCACCGGCGTACAGCCTTTTACAGGGAGATGTATTCATAAAAGAGCAGTTTGTTCAGCCTTTTCTAAACCGTCTTTTCTTCTCTCATGTCTCTCCATGGTAACGGAGGTCCCTGTTCAGGGTCTTTCTTAACACAGCTGCTGTTCACCGTCGACTAATCACTACAGCAGGGGCTCACGTGCAGAATCACCTGCTAGGCATTTCACAATGATTGGGTGGACACCACTGCTTCACAAATGACCCAATGAAGACTGGTTACATTTGGAGGGTGAGACAGGAGCCTCAGCTGTCAACGACCTGTAGAAAATAGATACACCCCCCTCCCCCTACTGCGCCTTCAAATCCCCAGCCCTGTCATCCTATAGCATCTTCTGAGGAGGAGGAGAGAAGAGGAGAAAGCTGAAAGGGAGAGGAGAGAGAGAAGAGCTTTGTCTCTCTGATCAGCCCTTCCCTTTCACCCGCACATGAAGACTAATTAACCTAGTCTGGCCCAATGAAGTGAGGGGATGGATATGACCCCTGACCTCCAGAGGTCACACACAGAGGTGTCAGGGTTCTGAAGAGATCAGTCTGTATCTCTATAATGACAGGCTGCTGGGAAGACTACACTCACAAGTAGAACCCTCTAACAAAGAGCAGTCTTCAGCCTCGGATTAAATAACCCCCTCACACACACACACACACACCCGTGATGCTGTAACAACACCATCGTAGGGGGGGGATGGACTGTGTCCGTTTGCGGATTCAGCTGGGCTGTTTTAGGAGGACCATAAACAGAGTTGATGGTTAGCCTCCCCAAAGCACAAAGTCCCACCCAGAGACCTCTCCAACACCACCCAGGAAGACTGGGGAATTTAGCACCAAGGACAGTGGACTGAGAAGTGACCCCTAAAGAGGGGAATGGGGATCCCCCCAAAAAACAGGGCCATCTTGTCTCAGAGCTGGAGACAGTAAACACAACCCTCTGCCTCACTCTGTCCCATCCATCAGCCATGTTGGCTACAGTAGGCTATCTGTAGATCTGTATCGTTTTTCTATCCATTTGTTTAAATTCTGGATGCTTACCATATCCACATTTTGCTGTGATTTTAACATTTAAATTCGCATCGCAAGTTCACTACACATATACTCAACAGTATAGATGACACAACCTCAAAGCAGTTTACAACTCATAACCTTTTCATTGCATCATTAGGCCGTTGGTTGGCATAGGAACATGTTCATTGCCTTCAAAGCGCTCAGCGCAAAGGCTACTTACCACAGATAAAAATTACCAGTGTCGCGTGCATGGCTTTATGGTCATCAGTAAATCAATCCCCTTTGAAGTGTAGATTCTGCCTGAAAATTTTACATAGAAATAGCCTTGTATGAAACATTTTACACGTTAACTCAATCAATAAAGATCCGACAGAGCGTATTGATTCCATACTCTTATTTAAAAAGAAAAACACTATGATAAACTGATACTGCATTAGAATGTATAGTTTGCAGGTTGGAAGGTTTACTGTAATAGAACAACGTTAGTTCAACTGTAATACATTATTTCAGAGAGAGAAAAATACACTTACACTTTTATATCAGTAGGTTTGATCACCGTCTTTTAAATCAACTCGAATCCTGCGAGTCCCCCTGTTAAATTTAATGCGAGGTTGAGCGGAGTTCGCAGTATGAACTGAAGTCTGGCGACCACTCTCCAAAGTTCTGTCCTGAGTCTCGTTTGATGGAAACTGCGCAGCGGAGCATCTTTAGTAGGAATGGACTCGCGCTTCTGGCTGCTCGAGCGCTGATCATGTCTGACTGGACTGCATTTGTTTATTGTAGTGTAATAACACCTAAACAAAAATCCACTTATAAAACGGTTTAAAATGTATGATATATATATATATATATATATATATATATATATATATATATATATATATATATATATAGATACACACACACACAGTACCAGTCAAACGTTTGGACACACCTACTCATTAAAGGGTTTTTCTTTATTTTTACTATTGTCTACATTGTAGAATAATAGTTAAGACATCAAAAATATGAAATAACACATATGGAATCATATAGTAACCAAAAAAGTGTTAAACAAATCAAAATATATTTTATATTTGAGATTCTTCAAATAGCCACCCTTTGCCTTGATGATAGCTTTGCACACTCTCAACCAGTTTCACCTGGAATGCTTGTCCAACAGTCTTGAAGGAGTTCCCAAATACGCTGAGCACTTGTTGGCTGCTTTTCCTTCACTCTGCCGTCCGACTCATCCCAAACCATCTCAATTGGGTTGAGGTCAGGGGATTGTGGAGGCCAGGTCATCTGATGCAGCAGTCCACCACTCTCCTTCTTGGTAAAATAGCCCTTACACAGCCTGGAGGTATGTTGGGTCATTGTCCTGTTGAAAAAAAAATGATAGTCCCACTAAGCCCAAACCAAATGGGATGTTGTATCGCTGCAGAATGCTGTGGTAGCCATGCTTGTTAAGTGTGCCTTGAATTCTAAATAAATCAGACAGTGTCACCAGCAAAGCACCCCCACACCATAACACCTCCTCCTCCATGCTTTACGGTGGGAACTACACATGTGGAGATCATCCGTTCACCCACACCGCGTCTCACAAAGACACGGTGGTTGGAACCAAAAATCTCCAATTTGGACTCCAGACCAAAGGACACATTTCCACCAGCCTAATGTCCATTGCTTGTGTTTCTTGGCTCAAGCAGCTCTCTTCTTATTATTGATGTCCTTTAGTAGTGATTTCTTTGCAGCAATTCGACCATGAAGGCCTGATTCACACAGTCCCCTCTGAACACTTGATGTTGAGATGTGTCTGTGACTTGAGGTCCTCTGTAGCTCAGCTGGTAGAGCACGGCGCTTGTAACGCCAAGGTAGTGGGTTCGAACCCCGGGACCACCCATACACAAAAAAATGTATGCACGCATGACTGTAAGTCGCTTTGGATAAAAGCGTCTGCTAAATGGCATATTATTATTTATTATTATTGAACTCTGTGAAGCATTTATTTGGGCTGCAATTTCTGAGTCTGGTAACTCTAATGAATGTATCCTCTGCAGCAGAGGTAACTCTGGGTCTTCCATTCCTGTGG
Organism: Coregonus clupeaformis; assembly: GCF_020615455.1. NCBI lineage: Eukaryota > Metazoa > Chordata > Actinopteri > Salmoniformes > Salmonidae > Coregonus > Coregonus clupeaformis. Next base: position 43,271,754 of record NC_059221.1, read on the forward strand.
CGGTCCTCATGAGAGCCAGATGCATCATAGCAGTTGATGGTTTTTGCGACTGCACTTGAAGAACCTTTCAAAGTCCTTGAAATGTTCCGTATTGACTGACCTTCATGTCTTAACGTAATGATGGACTGTCGTTTCTCTTTGCTTATTTGAGCTGTTCTTGCAATAATATGGACTTGGTATTTTACCAAATAGAGCTATCTTCTGTATACCCCCCTACCTTGTCACAACTGATTGGCTCAAACACATTAAGAAGGAAAGAAATTGAAATGCATTCCAGGTGACTACCTCATGAAGCTGGCTGAGAGAATGCCAAGAGTGTGCAAAGCTGTCATCAAGGCAAAGGGTGGCTATTTGAAGAATCTCAAATATTTTGATTTGTATAACAGTTTTTTATTTACTACACAATTCCATATGTGTTATTTCATAGTTTTGATTTCTTCACTATTATTCTTCAAAAATAGTAAAACATAAAGAAAAACCCTTGAATGAGTAGGTGTGTCAAAATTTTTGACTGGTAGTGTATGTATATATATATATATATATACATACACACACACAGTTGAAGTCGGAAGTTTACATTCACCTTAGCCAAATACATTTAAACTCAGTTTCACAATTCCTGACATCTAATCCTAGTAAAAATTCCCTGTCTTAGGTCAGTTAGGATCACCACTTTGTTTTAAGAATGTGAAATGTCAGAATAATAGTAGAGAGAATTATTTATTTAAGCTTTTATTTCTTTCATCACATTCCCAGTGGGTCAGAAGTTTACATACACTCAATTAGTATTTGGTAGTATTGTCTTTAAATTGTTTAACATGGGTCAAACGTTTCGGGTAGCCTTCCACAAGCTTCCCACAATAAGTTGGGTGAATTTTGGCCCATTCCTCCTGACAGAGCTGGTGTAACTGAGTCAGGTTTGTAGGCCTCCTTGCTTGCACACACTTTTTCAGGTCTGCCCACACATTTTCTATAGGATTGAGGTCAGGGTGATGGCCCCTCCAATACCTTGACTTTGTTGTCCTTAAGCCATTTTGCCACAACTTTGGAAGTATGCTTGGGGTCATTGTCCATTTGGAAGACCCATTTGCGACCAAGCTTTAACTTCCTGACTGATGTCTTGAGATGTTGCTTCAATATATCCACATAATTTTCCTTCCTCATGATGCAATCTATTTTGTGAAGTGCACCAGTCCCACCTGCAACAAAGCACCCCCACAGCATGATGCTGCCACCCCCGTGCTTCACGGTTGGGATGGTATTCTTCAGCTTGTAAGCACCCCCTTTTTCCTCCAAACATAACGATGGTCATTATGGCCAAACAGTTCTATTTTTGTTTCATCAGACCAGAGGACATTTCTCCAAAAAGTACGATCTTTGTCCCCATGTGCAGTTGCAAACCGTAGTCTGGCTTTTTTATGGCGGTTTTGGAGCAGTGGCCTCTTCCTTGCTGAGCGGCCTTTCAGGTTATGTTACTATAGGAGACGTTTTACTGTGGATATAGATACTTTTGTACCAGTTTCCTCCAGCATCTTCACAAGGTCCTTTGCTGTTGTTCTGGGATTGATTTGCACTTGTCCCACCAAAGTACATTCATCTCTAGGAGACAGTACGCGTCTCCTTCCTGAGCGGTATGACGGCTGCGTTGTCCCATGGTGTTTATACTTGCGTACTATTGTTTGTACAGATGAACGTGGTGTTTGGAAATTGCTCCCAAGGATGAACCTGACTTGTGGAGGTCTAAAAAAGAAAATCTGAGGTCTTGGCTGATTTCTTTTCATTTTCCCATGATGTCAAGCAAAGAGGCACTGAGTTTGAAGGTAGGCCTTGAAATACATCCACAGGTACACCTCCAATTGACTCAAATGACGTTAATTAGCCTATCAGAAGCTTCTAAAGCCATGACATCATTTTCCGGAATTTGCCAAGCTGTTTAAAGGCAGAGTCAACTTAGTGTATGTAAACTTCTGACCCACTGGAATTGTGATACAGTGAATTATAAGTGAAATAATCTGTCTGTAAACAATTGTTGGAAAAATTACATGTGTCATGCACAAAGTAGATGTCCTAACCGACTTGCCAAAACTATAGTTTGATAACAAGAAATTTGTGGAGTGGTTGAAAAACGAGTTTTAATGACTCCAACCTAAGTGTATGTAAACTTCCGACTTCAACTGTATATAAAAGTATGGTTCTCTCTAGCAGTTGAGCTGGTTTTATGCCTTTAATCAACACACACATTGCTAATACAGGTACCAAGGCTAGATGCTGCATAAGCTTGTGACTTTGATGATATCAAAAGAGTGGGCTGACGATTCAGATCATTTTGGCATGATTGATACACATAAATGACCCCATACAAATTTGTTTGTGGCTGCCGAGTGTGTCCATTGAAGAAGTTGGGGAAAGTTAATTATTGACAGTGACAGTGTAAACTCCACCACATGTTTTAAGAAGACCCTCATGTCTGTCAGAGAATAGATGCAGGCTTGGAAACAGGAATGCGCGCTCTGGAGAGAACGGATTAGGCTCCCTTTTATTGCTTCAATGAACAATCCATGCTTCGCACAGATACACACCACCTATCTACCATCACCAAACCATGCTCCTTCCCAACAACAGGTGGTTAGAATAATTCCTATTCAGTAGGAAGACCTATATGCAAGTGCACTATTTTGAACATGTTACAGATTTCTAGCAGGCTATAAAGTTCCACCAAGTCATTGTGTTTATTCTCTCTCTCTCTCTCTCTCTCTCTCTCTCTCTCTCTCTCTCTCTCTCTCTCTCTCTCTCTCTCTCTCTCTCTCTCTCTCTCTCTCTCTCTCTCTCTCTCTCTCTCTCTCTCTCTCTCTCTCTCTCTCTCTCTCTCTCTCTCTCTTCTCTCTCTCTCTCTCTCTCTCTCTCTCTCTCTCTCTCTCTCTCTCTCTGCCTCTCTCTCTCTCTCTCTCTTTTTTTTTCTCTCTCTCTCTCTCTCTTTTTTTTTTTTTTTTTTTTTTCTCTCTCTCTGCCTCTCTCTCTGCCTCTCGCTCTCTCTGCCTCTCTGCCTCTCTGCCTCTCTGCCTCTCTGCCTCTCTCTCTCTGCCTCTCTGCCTCTCTGCCTCTCTGCCTCTCTCTCTCTCTCTCTCTCTCTCTCACACTTGTGAGAAAAATTGCAAGAAATATGACATGCAGTCAGTGAAAGGATAATTCTGAGAGGATGACTTTCCAGCCTGACTGAACAGGAGACTGTGGGAGGGAGAGGACCCTCTCTCAATGCACACTCAATGTTAAGGAACACACCCACACACACGTTGAGGAAGGTAGTAGCCTCCGTGCATTCTGACAATGTAGTCGGAAAAGCTCTCAATCTAAGTTGATTCTGTAGCACCCCCCAATGGTGCGAATTGTAATATTACTTCTTTCAGATTTCTAATTTGAGGCAAATCAGATCAATTCTAACGTTAGAGGTAAAAGACAACATGAAATAGACCTCAAGTGTGAGGCAAATAACTTCTTCAAAAAACGTCAATATTATATCAAACGTATATTTATTTTTCATAGACGTCTGTGTCAATTATACATCAATAGGGATGAAATTCACATCAAAAAATGCTTGTTTGTGTGAGTGACCGTTCTTGAGTGTTTGTTTTTGTGTGTACTGTATATGCGTGACAAACAAGTATTTTTTGCATCAATACCATTTTTGGTTACAAAAAATAAACAGTAACATCTGTAAATCCTTGGTATCAAACAGTACTTTTTCAATAGGAATGTTATATTGGACATTTAGCATATAAGTAGCCTTCTGTAGTCAAATAAAAACACAAATAATTCCAGAAAGGACATTAACATTGTAAAAACAACAAATTCCTTTCTTAACATCCTCTCTGTATCTCAAACATCTTGCGACAATTTTCTCTTTTCAATTTAGAAGTCGATCTATCTTGGATCACAAAATACAAGCTTAATTTGTCCCTATCCAGTTGTCACCTTGAACCACACACACCAAACTGGTGCAGATGGCTGTATAAAAACCAGATGGCTGTATAAAAACCATTAAATTAATTAATAGGGAACACTGGGCGTTGACAGACAGGCACAGATGACCTATGTAGTGCAGACCTGGGCAGAAAACAGTTGTATTTTGTAGTTTATTTGAAAACATTTCAAATACTCGAGGTAGTCAAATATACACCGAACAAAAAATATAAAGGCAACATGTAAAGTGTTGGTCCCATGTTTCGTGAGCTGAAATAAAACATCTCCGAAATTTAGTGAGCATTTCTCCTTCACCAAGATAATCCATCCACCTGACAGATGTGACATCAAGAAGCTGACTAAACAGCATGATCATCACAGGTGCACCTTGTACTGGGGACACTAAAAAGCCACTCTAAAATGTGAAGTTTTGTCACACAACACAATGCCACAGATGCCTCAAGTGTTGAGGGAGTGTGCAATTGGCATGCTGACTGCATGAATGTCCACCAGAGCTGTTGCCAGAGAAATCAATGTTAAGTTCTCTACCATAAGCCACCTCCAACGTCATTTTAGAGAATTTGGCAGTATGTCCAACCGGCCTCACAACCACAGACCACATGTAACCACGCCAGCCCAGGACCTCCACATCCGTCTTCTTCAACTGCAGAATCATCTGAGACCAGCCACCCGGACAGCTGATGAAACTGTGGGTTTGCACAACCGAAGAATTTCTGCACACAATGTCAGAAACCGTCTCAGGGAAGCTCATCTGAGTGCTCGTCGTCCTCACCAGGGTCTTGACCTGACTGCAGTTCGGTGTCGTAACCGACGTAACCGACTTCAGTCGGCAAATGCTCACCTTCGATGGCCACTGGCATGCTGGAGAAATGTGCTCTTCACAGATGAATCCCGGTTTCAACAGTACCAGGCAGATGGCAGACAACGTGTATGGCGTTGTGTGGGCGAGCGGTTTGCTAATGTCAACGTTGTGAACAGAGTGGCCCATGGTGGCGGTGGGGTTATGGTATGAGCAGGCATAAGCTACGGACAACGAACACAATTGCATTTTATTGTTGGCAATTTGAATGCTCAGAGATACCGTGACAAGATCCTGAGGTCCATTGGTCATGCCATTCATCCACCTCCATCATCTCATGTTTTCAGCATGATCATGCACGTCCCTATGTCGCAAGGATCTGTACACAATTCCTGGAAGCTGGAAATGTCACAGTTCTTCCATGGCCTGCATAATCACCAGACAAGTCACCTATTGAGCATGTTTGGGATGCTCTGGGTCGACATGTACGACAGTGTGTTCCAGTTCCCGCCAATGTCCAGCGACTTTGCACAGACATTGATGAGGAGAGGGACAACGTTCCACAGGCCACAATCAACAGCCTGATTAACTCTATGCAAAGGTGATCTGTCACTTTGCATAAGGCAAAGGGTGGTCATACCAGATATTGACTGGTTTTCTGATCCACGCCCCTACCTTTTAAAAAAGATATCTGTGACCAACAGATGCATATCTGTATTCCCAGTCATGTGAAATCCATAGATTGGGACCTAATTTATTTATTTCAATTGACTGATATTTTAGTTCAGTGTAGTCACAGTAGAGTTTAAACTAAAAGGCAACTATCTTCTTTGATAATCAAATACAGGTCTCAGAATGTTTTCTTTTAATATTTGAAAGTATTTTGAATACCTTTGCAGAAAACCAAATTGGCTAATATTTGAAGGTATTTCAATATATATGCAAGTAACTTGAAAACAAAAAAAATATTTATTTGATGGCTGCCAAATATTTGATGAAGAAACTACAACAGTTAGTTGAATCAGTCTAAATATATGATCATAAGCATATGTTTTGGAGGGCTCTCTGATATGAATCTTAATGTATCCAGTATTTAAATACACAAGGGACATGGAATCACCTCAGCGTTAGAGTAGACCACTTTTGCTCACTTCAAAATGAAGCGTTTTCACACATAGCTTTGAGCTATAGTATCGAATCAGGGGCGTCATGCACCCCAAAAATCTGAGGGCACAAAGTACGCGAGGATGTCTGGGGGGGTTGGAGAATTTTGCATTTTTGAAACACCTGAAACTGCTTTTTCCTGCAATCTAGAGCCATAATCATTATGCTTAATTCTATGTAAAAAAATATATATATGTTTATTTTATCTAAGCATACCTCTTGAGCTGTCTGTATCCTCCCTGACGGGTGGTTCTTCTTTTATAGAAACTAAATATGCTTATCTGCATCTCTGCTGAAATCTGTGTAAATGATTGAAAGGAATGTGAGTCTTATTCAGTACATTTAGTAATTTATTGCTTTTCTAAAGTCTACCATGTTTTCCAGCAGGCAGGACAGCTAAGATAGTTAGACAAGCTAGCTACTTTCATCTGGCTTTTTTATGGCGGTTTTGGAGCAGTGGCTTCTTACTTGCTGAGCGGCCTTTCAGGTTATGTTAATATAGGACTCGTTTTACTGTGGATATAGATAATTTTGTACCTGTTTCCTCCAGCATCTTCACAAGGTCCTTTGCTGTTGTACTGGGATTGATTTGCACTTTTCGCACCAAAGTACGTTCATCTCTAGGAGACAGAACGCGTCTCCTTCCTGAGCGGTATGACGGCTGCGTGGTCCCATGGTGTTTATACTTGCGTACTATTGTTTGTACAGATGAACTTGGTACCTTCAGGCGTTTGTAAATTGCTCCCAAGGATGAACCAGACTTGTGGAGGTCTGCAAACATTTTCCTGAGGTCTTGGCTGATTTCTTTAGATTTTCCCATGATGTCAAGCAAAGAGGCACTGAGTTTGAAGGTAGGCCTTGAAAAACATCCACAGGTACACCTCCAATTGACTCAAATGATGTCAATTAGCCTATCAGAAGCTTGTAAAGCCATGACATCATTTTCTGGAATTTTCCAAGCTGTTTAAAGGCACAGTCAACTTAGTGTATGTAAACTGCTGACCCACTGGAATTGTGATACAGTGAATTATATGTGAAATAATCTGTCTGTAAACAGTTGTTGGAAAAATTACTTGTGTCATGCACGAAGTAGATGTCCTAACCGACTTGCCAAAACTATAGTTTGTTAACAAGAAATTTGTGGAGTGGTTGAAAAATGAGTTTTAATGACTCCAACCTAAGTGTATGTAAACTTCCGACTTCAACTGTATATCCGGGTTGCATCCGGCTTACACAGCCCAACTTCCCATGTGCACTAGCGCTCAGTGCGCATAGGGAACAGCGCGAGCAGCGACAACGTCATCACGTCATCCAAAAAAAAATATAAGATGTTAATATCTTTGGTTGTGAGTAATGAAAAGAAAATCGGCCTCAGTGACAATTATTTGAATAATTCAATGGATGTTCTGTGCACAAAGGTGATGACTAAAGTGTCTTATTGGGAATGTTCTAATCTGACATCTCTATGGAAATTGTCTTTCTGGGCCGGACGTCAGTTAAACGGCAGTACCGAAGCAAGACTGTAGGACCAGTGGAAACCATGCTTCGAGACCGGAACCCTGGCTCCTTGATCAGAAGGAGCTGCTGTGTTCTAATGGACTACAGGAGTATAGTACACATGACCGTGTTCTCCTCACTAACAGTGGCTGTATTTCTTTTTATTTTGTGATATATTTTTTTATTAAATTCATTTCACATTTTACAGAGGGAGAATGGGAATAAAGCACCAGTGGAATATAGTTTTTCCTCCCCTACATCCTTCAATAACACACTATCAGTTGCAGTTGTTGTATGTCTGCACCTGCTTTCGTATGGCCTCCCGTGCGTCCGTGGCGTTCTTCTCAAGTTCTCCTAGCTCAGTCTGCTGGTCCTGCATTCTCTGCTCATTATTACGGAACTTCTTCTCAAGCTCTGAAACAGAACAGCAGAGAACTCATTATAGGAAGACAACAATTCAGGGACATTAATTGAAAAGCTGTAACCGAAAGGTCGCTGGTTCTAATACCCGAGCCGACTAGGTGAGAAATCTGCCAATGTGCCCTTAAGCAAGGCACTTAACCCTAACTGCTCCTGTAAGTCGCTCTGGATAAGAGCGTCTGCTAAATGACTAAAATGTAAATGTAATAATGCACTGCTTTGGAGAAGAACCCTACGGGCCCTGGTCAAAACTGTTGTTCTACGTAGAGAACTTCCAGTTCACACTTACTAGCACATCTACATACAAAAACCAAAGACACCATGCTGATATCCTTTGGCCATGGAATACTTTACAGCCATCAATTCACTTCATGGTTCCATACGGCTCTATGTTGTATATATATGGTATCTCATATGTCAAGTTTCAGAGGGCAGTACAGTACACACTTCGTAGGGTTTCTATGCCCTTGTCGGCCTTAGTGAGCAGGTCTTCAGCCTCCTTCTTGATCTCCTGGGCCCTCTGGTTGACACTCCCCAGGTCCCCAGAGGCCCCACCCAGAGAGTCCACCTTCATCTGCAGGTCCTTGTACAGATCCTCCGTCTCATTCAGCCTCTGGATCACAACACAGAGACACACACAGCAACACATCAACAACCACACACAGAACTATACATCAACAACCACACACACAGCTACACATCAACAACCACACACACAACTACACATCAACAACCACACATACAACTACACATCAACAACCACACACAGAACCATACATCAACAACCACACACACAGCTACATATCAACAACCACACACACAACTACACATCAACAACCACACATACAACTACACATCAACAACCAGACACACAACTACACATCAACAACCACACACACAACTACATATCAACAACCAGACACACACAACTACACATCAACAACCACACACACAACTACACATCAACAACCACACACACACACAACTACACATCAACAACCAGACACACACAACTGCACATCAACAACCAGACACATACAACTACACATCAACAACCAGACACACAACTACACATCAACAACCACACACAACTAAACATCAACAACCACACACACAACTACACATCAACAACCAGACACACACAACTACATAACAACAACCACACACACAACTACACATCAACAACCAGACACACACAACTACACATCAACATGTTGTAGCACAACCAGGAAACAGACACACACAACTACACATCAACAACCACACATACAACAACACAGCAACAACCACACACATACAACTACATATCAACAACCAGACACACACAACTACACGTCAACATGTTGTAGCACAACCAGGAAACAGACACACACAACTACACATCAACAACCAGACACACAGCCACACATCAACAACCACACATACAACTACACATCAACAACCAGACACACAACTACACATCAACAACCACACACACAACTACACATCAACAACCACACACACAACTACACATCAACAACCACACACACACACAACTACACATCAACAACCAAACACACACAACTACATCAACAACCAGACACACACAACTACATATCAACAACCACACACACAACTACACATCAACAACCAGACACATACAACTACATATCAACAACCACACACACAACTACACATCAACAACCACACACACAACTACACATCAACAACCACACATACAACTACACATCAACAACCAGACACACAACCACACATCAACAACCAGACACACACAACTGCACATCAACAACCACACACACACACACAACTACACATCAACAACCACACACACACAACTACACATCAACAACCAAACACACACAACTACATCAACAACCAGACACACAGCTACACATCAACAACCAAACACACACAACTACACATCAACAACCAGACACACAACTACACGTCAACATGTTGTAGCACAACCAGGAAACAGGCACACTCATCCATAGACACACATGCAAACACATGCTTATGCACAACACAGGCATGGACACGCACGAACGCGCACACACACACACACACACACACACACACACACACACACACACACACACACACACACACACACACACACACACACACACACACACACACACACACACACACACACCTGCTCCAGTCCCAATGCTGCATGAGTGGCATTTTTGGCCTGGTTCTTGACACCTTGGGACATCTCCCTGTTTTGATTTGTCTTGTTCTGTAGTGCCTCCACCCCCATGGACAGGTTGGCCAGTCGCATCATAGCACCCATCTGCTTGGTCTCCAGTTCCTGAAGGTTCTCTTCCACCTGAGAAGTGGGAAAGGTACACAGCAAGAAGGGACATATCAGACTGAGAAACACACACACACACACACACACAAACACACACATACATTCATGCACACATTCATACACACACTGAGGTGTGGCTGTGAAGAGTAGTGTACAGTACCGTTGCGGTGGCATTCCTGGTGCTGTTCAGGTTGTTCAGGGCATGGTCCAGGGCTTTGGTTGCTTTCTGAATGGCCTTCTCAGACGCATCCAACGCCTGCTTAGTCGTGTTGGCTGTGTCCTTCACTCCTTCTGCCCGTGTCCTACAAACACATACAGGACAAGTGAAAAAGGTGTGTGTGTGTGTGTGTGTGTGTGTGATAGACTGAGAGCTCTGCTCTGCTACGAAAACATATACTGAAAGGCTATGACCACAGTGTTTCTAAACCCAGATGCGCAACATTGCGAGACTTCCAGGAACGCTTGCGTAACAGACCAAACAGACCAGGCCGGGGTTTGGGGTTTGAGAAGTCAAGTGAAAAATTATTCCTTAGTTGTTAATTTTCTCTAAATCTAAAGGAACAACCTAGATTGGAGCCAACGTCTTAAATAGCTGAACATGTTATTACTCCAACCTCATGAAAGTGACTAACTGAAACGTATTAATGTTTATCAAAAAACGACTTTATATCGAAGGAGTGCCTTTGATTTGGTGGCCTACACATGCGCAGTTCGGCGCGAGATGACCGTTAGACCCGATGAGGATTTTCTATGCATGAGCTTAGCTACACTGAACAAAAAGTATAAGGAGTATTTCTGTCTGTAAAAAGGCCCTTTTGTGGGGAAAAACTCATTCTGATTGGCTGGGCCTGGCTTCCCAGTCATGTGAAATCCATAGAATAGGGCCATATTAATTTATTTCAATTGACTGATTTCCTTTTATGAACTGTAACTAAGCAAAATCTTTGAAATGGTTGCATTTTGCGTTTATATTTTTGTTCAGTATAGTTAATGTTAATGCCCCCCCCCCCCAAACTTATTTGAAAGATTCACCATCCATGGGTTTATGGTGAGAACGTACATGGCTCGAATGCAATGCAATTTCGTCTGCTATTTCTGGAGAAGTGCAAATATGATCTGTAAGATGGTTCAATTATGTTTGTAAAACATTACACTTGCGAGCAGTATAATGGTGAGTTGACATTCCCCCTTTCTCTTTATATTGGATCTTTATCCAGCTCCTGTGAAAAGTTTGGATGTGCATAAAACCCTCCATAGTCTAAGTTGCCTTGTCTGTATAAGCCCATGGGGAGCAGTTATGGTGCCTGTAACTGTATTTAGACATAGCCTATTTAAAACAAGTTTTTATTAGAATTATATACTGTATTTTTAGGCGTTATCAATAGCCTGTAGTGAATGTAATCTTGCTTATTGACTACGTTTGTCCAGAATGCAATTTATAGTAGGCCTAGCCCCTATATCTGAGTGAACACTATAGCCTATGTTTAACAATGTATTTACATATTGAAGCTATGCAATTAGAACAGTGTGGACTGCAAACACATTCAAAAAATTTAGCAAATATGGGGCAGGCTATTTAACGAACTAGGCTATAATGGACTGACATTCAAATTGGAGTTGATGACAAGGTAATACATAAAATACCTAAATATACTTGAAGCAACCACATATTTAGCCATGAAGAACGTTCTGATTGGCCAGTGAGGGGCGAAGCATTGACCACACCCACAACTTGTTTACTCATCAAAAGCCAGCCCTTTCGCACCACCGCCAGCTATACGCCCGTAATTCCGGTTGTGAAAATGAAAAATATATTTCGGACACAGAACCTATACTGCTACCACCTGCGCTAAGATTTATTAATGCGTTAGGTTTGTTAAAATAGAGCCCCTTATGTCTGAAGTCTAATATGCCTCTTGTTGCCTCTTTCTCCCTCTGCCTTACATGGCATCCTTAGCTCTGTTGAGCAGCTCCTTGGCCTGGTGGAGTTGCTGGGAGGTGTGGTTGAAGACCCGCTGTACATCTGTCAGATTGCTAATGTTGTCTTTGATCTGCTGGACCACAGTGTCCAGGGTGGTTCTGTTCACAGGCAGAGATATAGCCAGCACTTGCTGAGCCACCTTCTCTATGCTCTCTGGGTCCGCACCCTCCTCTGTACACAACACACAGTGGAGAAGAACCATGATCAAATTAATATCATAAGAACTGTCCAAAGAGATATGTATATACACTACCATTCAAAAGTTTGAGGTCACATTGAAATTCTTGCTTTCCATGAAAACATACCTGAAATGAGTTTGAATAGGAAATATAGCTAAATGAATAGGACATGTAGTCATTGACAAGGTTAGAAATAATGATTTTTAATTGAAATAATAATTGTGTCCTTCAAACTTTGCTTTCGTCAAAGAATCCTACATTTGCAGCAATTACAGCCTTGCAGACCTTTGGCATTCTAGTTGTCAATTTGTTGAGGTAATCTGAAGAGGTTTCACCCCATGCTTCCTGAAGCACCTCCCACAAGTTGGATTGGCTTGATGGGTACTTCTTACGTAACATACGGTCAAACTGCTCCCACAACAGCTCAATAGGGTTATGATCCGGTGACTGTGCTGGCCACTCCATTATAGACAGAATACCAGCTGACTGCTTCTTCCCTAAATAGTTCTTGCATAATTTGGAGCTGTGCTTTGGGTCATTGTCCTGTTGTAGGAGGAAATTGGCTCCAATCAAGCGCCATCCACAGGGTATGGCATGGCGTTGCAAAATGGAGTGATAGCCTTCCTTCTTCAAGATCCCTTTTTACCCTGTACCTATCTCCCACTTTACCACCACCAAAGCACCCCCATACCATCACATTGCCTCCACCATGCTTGACAGATGGCATCAAGCACTCCTCCAGCATCTTTTCATTTGGTCTGCGTCTCACAAATGTTATTCTTTGTGATCTGAACACCTCAAACTTCGATTTGTCTATCCATAACACTTTTTTCCAATCTTCCTCTGTCCAGTGTCTGTGTTCTTTTGCCCATCTTAATATTTTATTTTTATTGGCCAGTCTGAGATATGGCTTTTTCTTTGCAACTCTGCCAGAAGGTCAGCATCCCGGAGTCGCCTCTTCACTGTTGACGTTGATACTGGTGTTTTGCGGGTACTATTTAATGAAGCTGCCAGTTGAGGACCTGTGAGGCATCTGTTTCTCAAACTAGACACTAATGTATTTGTCCTCTTGCTCAGTTGTGCACTGGGGCCTCCCACTCCTCTTTCTATTCTGGTTAGAGCCAGTTTGCGCTGTTCTGTGAAGGGAGTAGCACACAGCGTTGTACGAGCTCTTCAGTTTCTTGGCAATTTCTCGCATGGAATAGCCTTCATTTCTCAGAACAAGAATAGACTGATGAGTTTCAGAAGAAAGTTATTTGATTCTGGCCATTTTGAGCCTGTAATCGAACCCACAATTGTTGATGCTCCAGTTACTCAACTAGTCTCAAGAAGGCTAGTTCTATTGCTTCTTTAATCAGCACAACAGTTTTCAGCTGTGCTAACATAACTGCAAAAGGTTTTTCTAATGATCAATTAGCCTTTTAAAATAATACACTTGGATTAGAAAACACAACATGCCATTGGAACACAGGACTGATGGTTGCTGATAATGGGCCTCGTTTCCAGCTACAATAGCCATTTACAACATTAACCATGTCTACACTGTATTTCTGATCAATTTGATGTTATTTTAATTGACAAAAAATTTGCTTTTCTTTCGGAAACAATAACATTTCTAAGTTACCCCAAACCTTTGAACGGTAGTGTTTATATATTTTTTTTATAAGAACTTTTCTGGAAGGTTAATGGCATTAACAAACCAGTCAGGAAATCTTTGATCTTCTGAATGAATTCCTTGAGTTTCTTGTTGGAGTTTTCAAAGAAGTCCTTATTCTTCTTGGCTTTGTCCAAGGTGTCCATGGCTTGACTCTTAACGTCCTGGGTCAGCATAGCAATGTCATGGAGCTGGAAACACAACATGAGTGATTACTGAAAAATAAACTGCATATGGAATACTATATACAAAACATGCTGTGCTTAGACTCACAAAGACACTGAGAAACATATAATACAACCCCTTTTAGGTAACTTCAACAGCAGGTTTTGCTCAGTGATTCGGCTTATATTGAGATACATGCATGCAGAGGTATAGTTAGTACATATAAGAGAGTGAGGCAGATGTACCTTCTTCGCCATGCCCTGGAGATCTTCACTGGCAACAGTCAGGTTGTCTGTGACATCATTGGCGTGTTTCAGTCCCTTGAGGGAGGCGCTCACAGTCCCCTTACACGCGTCCCCTCCACACACCCGCTGACCGCCATTGTCACGACAACCAGCACCCCCACACGGGCTGTCGTGACATGTGCCATTCGAGCTGGTGTTGGAATGAGCACCACATACCTGGAGGAAAAACACACAAAACAGGTAGGGTCAGAGTCCGACACAGACAAAGGGCTATGGGTCACACATCCAGGGAAGGGATGGTGTAACATTTATTACAAATGAAATCAACACATCATGACAGGTATGTCTGCCAATTAGCTCTACGTGACAGACAAGGATGACCATCCTGCTAATCAAACTTTTTATAAAACCAACCCTTTACAACACAACACAGACAAGAGGATTGTTTCTGCTGACTGTTAGGCATTGTCCTCGCAGCACTATCTATAACTACACCGACCCAAAACAAGCTTCCCTTTAGAATACAGAGTAGACCCCACTATATTGTCCCCTCTATACCTTGTGGCTCAGGTGGTGGACTTTCTTGTCCACATCCTGGGCTTTGTCCTGTAGCTCTGACAATGATTTATTCTGGGCTGCCACGGTGCGCAGGAACTTATCCCGCCTCATGTTCAGAAGGTCCTCAGTGTGTGTACGTGTGGCTTTAGACTCCTCCACGGGGTTGAAGGGACCGGACATTGAGGCGTTGCACTTCTGTTGAGCCTCCTGGGACCCACGGTAGTACTTATTCACATTGTCAAACTGATCTGGGATGGAGAGGAGGACCAGGTCAAAACAAATCAGTGAAAGAGACTAAAAACGAGGAGAGGCTGTATGTGTCTGTGTGTCTGTGTGTATCTACAGTGAGGGAAAAAAGTATTTGATCCCCTGCTGATTTTGTACGTTTGCCCACTGACAAAGAAATGATAAGTCTATAATTTTAATGGTAGGTTTATTTGAACAGTGAGACAGAATAACAACAAAAAAATCCAGAAAAACGCATGTCAAAAATGTTCTAAATTGATTAGCATTTTAATGAGGGAAATAAGTATTTGACCCCCTCTCAATCAGAAAGATTTCTGGCTCCCAGGTGTCTTTTACACAGGTAACAAGCTGAAATTAGGAGGACACTCTTAAAGGGAGTGCTCCTAATCTCAGCTTGTTACCTGTATAAAAGACACCTGTCCACAGAAGCAATCAATCAATCAGATTCCAAACTCTCCATCATGGCCAAGACCAAAGAGCTCTCCAAGGATGTCAGGGACAAGATTGTAAACCTACACAAGGCTGGAATGGGCTACAAGACCATCGCCAAGCAGCTTGGTGAGAAGGTGACAACAGTTGGTGCGATTATTCCATGCAAGATCTCACCTCGTGGAGTTGCAATAATCATGAGAACGGTGAGGAATCAGCCCAGAACTACACAGGAGGATCTTGTCAATGATCTCAAGGCAGCTGGGACCATAGTCACCAAGAAAACAATTGGTAACACACTACGCCGTGAAGGACTGAAATCCTGCAGCGCCCGCAAGGTCCCCCTGCTCAAGAAAGCACATATACAGGCCCGTCTGAAGTTTGCCAATGAACATCTGAATGATTCAGAGGAGAACTGGGTGAAAGTGTTGTGGTCAGATGAGACCAAAAACAAGCTCTTTGGCATCAACTCAACTCGCCGTGTTTGGAGGAGGAGGAATGCTGCCTATGACCCCAAGAACACCATCCCCACCGTCAAACATGGAGGTGGAAACATTATGCTTTGGGGGTGTTTTTCTGCTAAGGGGACAGGACAACTTCACTGCATCAAAGGGACGATGGACGGGGCTATGTACTGTCAAATCTTGGGTGAGAACCTCCTTCCCTCAGCCAGGGCATAGAAAATGGGTTGTGGATGGGTATTCCAGCATGACAATGACCCAAAACACATGGCCAAGGCAACAAAGGAGTGGCTCAAGAAGAAGCACATTAAGGTCCTGGAGTGGCCTAGCCAGTCTCCAGACCTTAATCCCATAGAAAATCTGTGGAGGGAGCTGAAGGTTCGAGTTGCCAAACGTCAGCCTCGAAACCTTAATGACTTGGAGAAGATCTGCAAAGAGGAGTGGGACAAAATCCCTCCTGAGATGTGTGCAAACCTGGTGGCCAACTATAAGAAACGTCTGACCTCTGTGATTGCCAACAAGGGTTTTGCCACCAAGTACTAAGTCATGTTTTGCAGAGGGGTCAAATACTTATTTCCCTCATTAAAATGCAAATTAATTTATAACATTTTTGACATGCGTTTTTCTGGATTGTTTTGTTGTTATTCTGTCTCTCACTGTTCAAATAAACCTACCATTAAAATTATAGACTGATCATGTCTTTGTCAGTGGGCAAATGTACAAAATCAGCAGGGGATCAAATACTTTTTTCCCTCACTGTATGTGTGTCTATGTGTGTCTGTGTGTCTGTGTGTCTGTGTGTCTATGTGTGTGTATGTGTGTCTGTGTGTGTCTGTGTGTGTCTTTGTGTGTCTGTGTGTGTGTGTGTCTATGTGTCTGTGTGTGTCAATGTGTCTATGTGTGTGTATGTGTGTGTGTCTATGTGTGTATGTGTCTATGTGTATGTGTGTCTGTGTGTATTTGTCTATGTGTGTATGTGTCTATGTGTGTATGTGTCTATGTGTGTATGTGTCTATGTGTGTTTGTGTCTATGTGTGTGTGTGTGTGTGTGTGTGTGTGTGTGTGTGTGTGTGTGTGTGTGTATGTGTCCATGTGTGTCCATGTGTGTCCATGTGTGTCCATGTGTGTCCATGTGTGTCGATGTGTGTCTGTGTGTGTGTGTGTGTGTCTATGTGTGTCTATGTGTATGTGTGTATGTGTGTATGTGTCTATGTGTCTATGTGTGAGTACCTATACATGTGCACTCAATCTTACTGTACAGGTGTGTGTGTTTTGAGGTCTAGGGGGAGGTGCTACCTTGGAAGCCGGAGCTGAGGTTGTTCCTCCGTTCTTGGTGGCGGTGCACCAGGGTGATGTTAAGGTCCCTGAGTTCTCTCTCCATCTGGGTCAGGTTCCTCCTCAGTACCTCATCCTGCACCGCTGTCCCATTCAGCTCCCGTGCCACACCCATCAGACGGCCGTCAGTCAGGGCTATCTCCGCCCTGGATACACCACAGAGACGCACGAGAGACCTCTGAGCACAATTCTCAGTAGGCATTGTTCATTTCACACACTATCCTGTTCTACGTGTATAATTGTTGTGTGACTTGGATTCAATAAGCACAGCTGCCCCCTCCTGGCAATATTTGCATGAGAGGGTTTAGCTGTTCTACACTGCTCCTCTGTAGCTTTAGTTGGTAGAGCATGGCGCTTGCAACACCAGGATAGTGGGTTCAATTCCTGGGACCACCCATATGTACAAAATGTATGTACGCATAAAAGCGTCTGTTAAATGTCATATATTACTATGAAATGTTTGGTGAATGAACGGTCCACCTACAGTACAGGGGAGTATGATGCTTTTACCTCAGGTCATCGATGGACTGGCCAATCAGCTGGTGTAGTCTGTCCCGGTCTCCGTCTCGGATCAGGTCCTGTACCCGGGCCAGTTTATTCTCCAGCTCGTGGATGGGTTTGTCTCCCAGGCCGGGAGTCTCTCCGCTCTCCAGGATCCTCTGGATGTCGTGACGGATGTGGTCCAGGTCCCGGCGGATCGTACACACCGCGTCGTCCCACAGCTCGAAGCAGGGGTGGCACCGGACACACTCAGGGAAGGCCCCGGTGAAGCCGTGGTCACACTCGTCACACCGTCGTCCCGCCGTCCCCTCCCTGCACTCACACGCCCCCGTCACACGGTCACACTGAGCCGACTCCGAGCCCAGCGGCTGACACTTACACTCTGACGGAAGATGGAGAGGGGGAGATGGGGGAGAGAGATGGAGAAGGGGAGAGAGGTGGAGAGGGGGAGATGGGGGAGAGAGATGGAGAGGGGGAGATGGGGGAGAGAGATGGAGGGGGGAGATGGGGGAGAGAGATGGAGAGGGGGGAGAGAGGGGGAGATGGGGGAGAGAGATGGAGAGGGGGAGATGGGGGAGAGAGATGGAGAGGGGGAGATGGTGGAGAGAGATGGAGAGGGGGAGATGGAGGAGAGAGATGGAGAGGGGGAGATGGAGGAAAGAGGGAGATGGGGGAGAGAGATGGAGAGGGGGAGATGGGGGAGATAGATGGAGATGGGGATATGGGGGAGAGAGATGGAGAGAGGGAGATGGTGGAGAGAGATGGAGAGGGGAGATGGGGTAGAGATGGAGAGGGGGAGATGGTGGATAGAGATGGAGAGGGGGAGAGAGATGGAGAGGGGGAGATGGGGGAGAGGGATGTAGAGGGGGAGAGATGGATAGGGGGAGATGGGGGAGAGAAATACACATGAAGTTAGTGGATATGAATGTGGCAGTAATACAGTACAGACTGTCATTTTGAACACAGAATTAAAGATAGACTTTGAAAACCTAATTGAACTGTGACATTTCTAACATTCAATTACCTTCACACTGCACTCGTGGGTCTCCCCAATGAAACTGCTCACACTCAGTGCACTGCCTTCCCCCAAAGCCTTGCCGACAGTGACACTGTCCACTGAACTACAGACAGACAGACAAGGAGAGAGAGATGTATCATCAAAGCTATTCAATTAAACTGATAAGGTAAAGTACACTAAACAAAAGCCTTTCACAACTATGAGGCCTACCATGTTGCAGTGGGATCCCACAGCGTGCTGAGGGTGGCAGGCACACTGCTCACACCCTCTGTCTGTGCCATAGTTCCAGTGGTTGGGGGCACACTGGTCACAGTTGTGCCCGACCACATTGTCCCGACACGGGCATGCTCCTGTCTGTCTGTCACAGTGGCAATGGCCATCGCTGCAGTAGGACTGTTGTGTACCTGCTGTTACACATGTGCAACCTGCAGATGGAATAAGATAAACATATCAGACACAATACAGCACACAGTCACACACAGAGCAGACATAGACAAGAACGGCAGCGTGACACATATCATCACAAATACCAATTGTTTGTCTCCAGCGGGCATGACCAGTCCCTTACATAACTTAAGAAAATGCAGAGACAGAACTCAGTAGAGATTCAACCATCCATTATCATGTAACAACTCACGCCTGCAGTCCTGGGCCAGAGCGTTGCCGTAGTAACCATGTTTACAGTCAGAGCAGGAGGGGCCATCCGTGTTGTATAGGCAGCTCAGGCATTGGCCGGTCCTGGGGTCACATGACTCGGGGTCCTGGGTGTCGATGTTGCCACTGCACTGGCACGGGAGGCACTGCCCACCTGGATGCTCGGGGTTGCCATAGTAACCAGGGGCACACCGATCACAGCGAGGCCCTAGCGTGGGGAAAAGAGTGTGAAAGGGGTCAGGCTTAGGCTGAAAAGTGAAATGCCAATAAGTGTAGATAGGATTTCCTTTTTAGTGAGCTAAACTGTATCATTGGGACTCTACCTGTGTAGCCCTGTTTACAGTTGCAGAGGATTTGATTGGATGAGCTTTCAGCATGACAGGAGTCTCCGTTGGAATGTCCGCTTCCTGGGTTCCCAGGACAGGGACAATGTCGACAGTGATCCCCAGACCCCAGCACTGGGTTTCCAAAGAACCCATTCACACACCTGGGCAGGGAGAGAAATAACATATTTAATGTATTTATTATGGTACACTACCGATCACAATATTATATATTGGACTATTACCGATCACTACCTGATCCAACAGCACCAAAACACTAACCAAAACGCTGTCACCAACACCATTTACGAATCACTGTATATCCCCCCTGCCCACCTTTCACAGTGCTGTCCATCAGCGTAGTCCCTGCAGGCCTGGCACTCCCCTGTCTGTGAGTTGCAGTCATCAGCGTGACCGTTACACTGGCATGGCCTGCAGCTGGGGAAGCCCCACTGGCCAGGCTGGCAGTCTGAGCACTGGCGCCCGCTGGCCCCCTGTCTGCACGGGCACTGCCCCATCACTGGGTCACACTGGTGCCCCAGAGAGCCCTGGGAGTGGCAGTCACAGGCTGGGGAGGGAGGGAGGGAGAAGGAGGAGGAGAAGGAGGAGGAGGAGGAGGAGGAGGAGGAGGAGGAGGAGGGAGGAGGAGGGGAGGAGGAGAGGAGGAGGGAGGGGAGGAGGAGGAGGAGGAGGAGGAGGAGGAGGAGGAGGAGGAGGAGAGAGAGAGAGAGAAAAGGAGGAAGGTAGAAAAGAGGGAGTAGGGGAGATAGTATTTAGGATGTGGTTTGTGAGGTCATCCAGTGTATGACACACCTGCTATATAATGTCAACTAAATAAAGATGTGATGACTGGCTAAAAGATGCCAGTGCTCACTCACCTGTGCAGCCATATGGTCCGAAGCCATAAGTGTCAGGTGCGCACTGGTCACACCGTCTTCCAATCACGTTGGGTTTACAGCGGCACTGACCTCCGACCCTGTCACACTCAGCACTGAGAGACCCCTGGGGGTCGCACTGACATTCTACAGGGAAAATGAGAGAGTCTTCAATCAAACAAGTCATGGATGATATCCTATGGTGATGACTGAGTGTAACAATTCCATCCAACTCATACCATGCATTACTGATCATAGTGCTGCTTGCTAGAGTTTATTGGTAAGTAAAATTATTCAATAGTTGGACCAGGAAGTATTTGACACCCAGTATTCGATAACAAGGCATTAATGGAGGCTTTGACCTTTGACACCTGATCCCCTAGTGAATGATGTATGGTAGACTCACGCAGCGCTCCGTCGTGCAGGATGGCAGAGATGCTGCAGATGAGCTTGGTGCACATCTCTGCCAGCAGGGGCATTGGTGTGGCCATGAAGGAGTCCAGGCACATGTAGCGCACCATCTCATCAAGACGCTCCTCTGCCGCCGGATCGTGACCCTGGAAACCTGGCAGCTCCGTGTACTGAGGGGTCAGCACCAGCTGGGAAGGAGGAATGGAGGGAGGAAACGTAGAAAAATAAAGTGAGTGAGAGGTGGAATTTGGCACCTAAATGCACCTTTGTTTCAGACCACTAGGTGGTGGTATCTGGCCAACAGTTACTATCACAGTGCTGCTGATAGTTCACTCACACACATCAAAAAGGTCAGTTTTCCTTTCTATTTCAACTAAACTCCCTCTCGTGTAGGGCTGTCACTCCAGAGCCCTGACACGTTTGATAAGTTGATTGACTCACCGAGTCTACAAGGATGAAAGCTGTCAGGTGTCTCTGGGACACACCGTGGCGCTGGAATCTGATGGCCACGACGTAACGGTTACTGGGCTCAAAGCAGAAAGGACTGGGCATCTGGACATACCTGTTGGGTCACACAGAGACATTCTCTTATCAAACATTCTGATATTACATTGTTCTGTTAGGAGTTGTGGAAAAGCCTTATGGCCCTATAAGGTTAAAAGGAAATTAAACCAGCAAAATACAAGTGAAAGAAGTCAAACCTAGCCCCCAAATGTTGCACAGAGTGAAGAGCCTCACTGGGCCAGACACAAACCAGCATAGACACGTACAGTCACTATGCTGAACAAACACACAGGAACAGGATGAAACAGGGAGGTCTGGGAACCCCTGACTGGAACAGAGACAGATGAACCGGGTCTCTGTCAGAGGGCATTTCTCTTCCTGCTCTTCAATACACACACACACACACACACACACACACAATCAATCAATCAATTTTATTTTATATAGCCCTTCTTACATCAGCTAATATCTCGAAGTGCTGTACAGAAACCCAGCCTAAAACCCCAAACAGCTAGTAATGCAGGTGTAGAAGCACGGTGGCTAGGAAAAACTCCCTAGAAAGGCAAAACCTAGGAAGAAACCTAGAGAGGAACCAGGCTATGAGGGGTGGCCAGTCCTCTTCTGGCTGTGCCGGGTGGAGATTATAACAGAACCATGCCAAGATGTTCAAAAATGTTCATAAGTGACAAGCATGGTCAAATAATAATCAGGAATAAATCTCAGTTGGCTTTTCATAGCCGATCATTAGAGTTTAAAACAGCAGGTCTGGGACAGGTAGGGGTTCCATAACCGCAGGCAGAACAGTTTAAACTGGAATAGCAGCAAGGCCAGGCGGACTGGGGACAGCAAGGAGTCACCACGGCCGGTAGTCCCGACGTATGGTCCTAGGGCTCAGGTCTCTCAGTTGGCTTTTCATAGCCGATCATTTAGAGTTGAAAACAGCAGGTCTGGGACAGGTAGGGGGTTTCGTAGCCGCAGGCAGAACAGTTGAAACTGGAATAGCAGCAAGGCCAGGCGGACTGGGGACAGCAAGGTGTCATCATGCCCGGTAGTCCTGACGTATGGTCCTAGGGCTCAGGTTCTCAGAGAGAAAGAGAGAACGAGAGAATTGAGAGAGAGCATACTTAAATTCACACAGGACACTGGATAAGACAGGAGAAGTACTCCAGGTATAACCAACTAACCCCAGCCCCCCGACACATAAACTACTGCAGCATAAATACTGGAGGCTGAGACAGGAGCGGTCCGGAGACACTGTGGCCCCATCCGAAGAAACCCCGGACAGGGCCAAACAGGAAGGATATAACCCCACCCACTCCGCCAAAGCACAGCCCCCGCACCACTAGAGGGATATCCCCAACCACCAACTTACAATCCTGAGACAAGGCCGAGTATAGCCCACAGAGGTCTCCACCACAGCACAAACCAAGGGGGGAGGGCGCCAACCCAGACAGGAAGATCACGTCAGTAACTCAACCCACTCAAGTGACGCACCCCCCAGGGACGGCATGAAAGAGCACCAGCAGGCCAGTGACTCAGCCCCTGCAACAGGGTTAGAGGCAGAGAACCCCAGTGGAGAGGGGAACCGGCCCGGCAGAGACAGCAAGGGCTGTTCGTTGCTCCAGCCTTTCCGTTCACCTTCACACTCCTGGGCCAGACTACACTCAATCATATGACCTACTGAAGAGATAAGTCTTCAGTAAAGACTTAAAGGTTGAGACCGAGTCTGCGTCTCTCACATGGGTAGGCAGACTGTTCCATAAAAATGGAGATCTATAGGAGAAAGCCCTGCCTCCCGCTGTTTGCTTAGAAATTCTAGGGACAATTAGGAGGCCTGCGTCTTGTGACCGTAGCGTACGTATTGGTATGTACGGCAGGACCAACTCGGAAAGATAGGTAGGAGCAAGCCCATGTAACGCTTTATAGGTTAACAGTAAAACCTTGAAATCAGCCCTTGCCTTAACAGGAAGCCAGTGTAGGGAAGCTAGCACTGGAGTAATATGATCAAATTTCTTGGTTCTAGTCAGGATTCTAGCAGCCGTATTTAGCACTAACTGAAGTTTATTTAGTGCTTTATCCCGGGTAGCCGGAAAATAGAGCATTGCAGTAGTCTAACCTAGAAGTAACAAATGCATGGATTAATTTTTCTGCATCATTTTTGGACAGAAAATTTCTGATTTTTGCAATGTTACGTAGATGGAAAAAAGCTGTCCTTGAAACAGTCTTGATATGTTCGTCAAAAGAGAGATCAGGGTCAAGAGTAACGCCTAGGTCCTTCACAGTTTTATTTGAGACGACTTTACAACCATCAAGATGAATTGTCAGATTTAACAGAAGATCTCTTTGTTTCTTGGGACCTAGAACAAGCATCTCTGTTTTGTCCGAGTTTAAAAGTAAAAAGTTTTCAGCCATCCACTTCCTTATGTCTGAAACACAGGCTTCTAGCGAGGGCAATTTTGGGGCTTCACCATGCTTCATTGAAATGTACAGCTGTGTGTCATCCGCATAGCAGTGAAAGTTAACATTATGTTTTCGAACACACACACACACACACACACACACACACACACACACACACACACACACACACGCAGTACCACAACTCATCAACTAAAATGTGTGTACAAAACAATCCATTGTGTCTTTTTCCAGATGGGCTTCATTCCATAAACAACTTGTACACAACTCATTTATAACAGGTCTTTGAGATCATGAAGGAAGAGAAAGAGGGGGCTTTCTGCCGCACCACCTCTCCACTCTCTCTACTCTCAACAAACAGAGAGATCCAGTCTACAGCCATTGTACAGAGTGTGATCCGGTCTACAGCCATTGTAAAGAGTGTGATCCGGTCTACAGCCATTGTAAAGAGTGTGATCCAGTCTACAGCCATTGTAAAGAGTGTGATCCAGTCTACAGCCATTGTGAAGAGTGGGATCCGGTCTACAGCCATTGTAAAGAGTGTGATCCGGTCTACAGCCATTGTAAAGAGTGTGATCCGGTCTACAGCCATTGTAAAGAGTGTGATCCAGTCTACAGCCATTGTAAAGAGTGTGATCCAGTCTACAGCCATTGTGAAGAGTGGGATCCGGTCTACAGCCATTGTAAAGAGTGTGATCCGGTCTACAGCCATTGTAAAGAGTGTGATCCGGTCTACAGCCATTGTAAAGAGTGTGATCCGGTCTACAGCCATTGTACAGAGTGTGATCCGGTCTACAGCCATTATAAAGAGTGTGATCCGGTCTACAGCCATTGTAAAGAGTGTGATCCGGTCTACAGCCATTGTAAAGAGTGTGATCCGGTCTACAGCCATTGTAAAGAGTGTGATCCGGTCTACAGCCATTGTAAAGAGTGTGATCCAGTCTACAGCCATTGTGAAGAGTGGGATCCGGTCTACAGCCATTGTAAAGAGTGTGATCCGGTCTACAGCCATTGTAAAGAGTGTGATCCGGTCTACAGCCATTGTAAAGAGTGTGATCCGGTCTACAGCCATTGTACAGAGTGTGATCCGGTCTACAGCCATTATAAAGAGTGTGATCCGGTCTACAGCCATTGTAAAGAGTGTGATCCGGTCTACAGCCATTGTAAAGAGTGTGATCCGGTCTACAGCCATTGTAAAGAGTGTGATCCGGTCTACAGCCATTGTAAAGAGTGTGATCCGGTCTACAGCCATTGTATGCCTGGTGCTCTCCTTGTGCGCTCCCTCTTTCCTGGCATCCTGTCTAACTTCTGACTCGCTGTGTGTGTGTTTTGGGTCGCTTTGCTAATTGGTTCTGCCTGAGATGCCAATCACGGAGCAGAACAGCAGGGGGAGCCAGGGTCCAGTGAGCCAGTCAGATCCGGGCTGGGCCCGTTGGAACTCTTTGTTATACACAAGTTCATTCTTAGGGAAGTTTCTTGACATGTATAGGTTGGTTGACCTGAGAATAGCCCAGGTACAGACCATACAAGGCAGTCATCACGGCGTGCTGGAAAAGGAGGGGAAGGGTTACGCTGGAAAGTCTCCACACGGTGATAGTTGACAGTCAGAGAGAATGAGTGTGGACAAAGAGCATGCTGCAGGACAGACAAACACACGGCAGGTAACACCTTGTAAAGACGACTGTGGCGGCAGGGCTAGTGTTTCTCAGAGCAAAGTTAAAGGGAAGGAGCACAACATCTTTACTGCTGATAGCAAACAGTGTATGTTAGCTGTAATGAAAGTACATGCTCACCGAACAGTATTCCCTTAAAGGCCTGGTTAAACATGCTCTCCCTTAAAGGCCTGGATAAACATGCTCTCCTAACAGTATTCCCTTAAAGGCCCCCCCCCCCTCCTGGTTAAACATGCTCTCCTAACAGTATTCCCTTAAAGGCCCCCCCCTCCTGGTTAAACATGCTCTCCTAACAGTATTCCCTTAAAGGCCCCCCCCCCTCCTGGTTAAACATGCTCTCCTAACAGTATTCTCTTTAAGGGAATGTTTATAGGAAACATATCTATTAAAACCTATACTAAAACACACACACTCTCTCTCACACACACATGCACACGTACACACACATTTTACATTTGAGTTATTAAGCAGACGCTCTTATCCACACACGCACACACACACACACACACACAGACACACACACATACACACACACACAGAGACAGACACAGACACACACACACCTGTGGTGTGGCAGGGTGACTGTATAGAGCTGTTCAGTAGGCAGGAGGTTAGGGTTAGGGTTAGGGTTAGGGTTGGGGTTGGGGTTGGGGTTGGGGTTGGTTCTATCAGTAGTACCTCCTGTGGTGTGGCAGGGTGACTGTTTCGTGCTGTTCAGTAGGCAGGAGGTTAGGGTTGGGGTTAGGGTTAGGGTTGGTTCTATCAGTAGTACCTCCTGTGGTGTGGCAGGGTGACTGTATAGAGCTGTTCAGTAGGCAGGAGGTTAGGATTGGGGTTGGGGTTAGGGTTGGTTCTATCAGTAGTACCTCCTGTGGTGTGGCAGGGTGACTGTTTCGAGCTGTTCAGTAGGCAGGAGGTTAGGGTTAGGGTTAGGGTTGGTTCTATCAGTATTACCTCCTGTGGTGTGGCAGGGTGACTGTATAGAGCTGTTCAGTAGGCAGGAGGTTAGGGTTAGGGTTAGGGTTAGGGTTGGGGTTGGGGTTGGGGTTGGGGTTGGTTCTATCAGTAGTACCTCCTGTGGTGTGGCAGGGTGACTGTTTCGTGCTGTTCAGTAGGCAGGAGGTTAGGGTTGGGGTTAGGGTTAGGGTTGGTTCTATCAGTAGTACCTCCTGTGGTGTGGCAGGGTGACTGTTTCGAGCTGTTCAGTAGGCAGGAGGTTAGGGTTAGGGTTAGGGTTAGGGTTAAGGTTGGGGTTGGGGTTGGGGTTAGGGTTGGTTCTATCAGTAGTACCTCCTGTGGTGTGGCAGGGTGACTGTTTCGAGCTGTTCAGTAGGCAGGAGGTTAGGGTTGGGGTTAGGGTTAGGGTTGGTTCTATCAGTAGTACCTCCTGTGGTGTGGCAGGGTGACTGTTTCGAGCTGTTCAGTAGGCAGGAGGTTAGGGTTGGGGTTAGGGTTAGGGTTGGGGTTGGGGTTGGGGTTAGGGTTGGTTCTATCAGTAGTACCTCCTGTGGTGTGGCAGGGTGACTGTTTCGAGCTGTTCAGTAGGCAGGAGGTTAGGGTTGGGGTTAGGGTTAGGGTTGGTTCTATCAGTAGTACCTCCTGTGGTGTGGCAGGGTGACTGTTTCGAGCTGTTCAGTAGGCAGGAGGTTAGGGTTAGGGTTAGGGTTAGGGTTGGGGTTGGGGTTGGGGTTAGGGTTGGTTCTATCAGTAGTACCTCCTGTGGTGTGGCAGGGTGACTGTTTCGAGCTGTTCAGTAGGCAGGAGGTTAGGGTTGGGGTTAGGGTTAGGGTTGGGGTTGGGGTTGGGGTTAGGGTTGGTTCTATCAGTAGTACCTCCTGTGGTGTGGCAGGGTGACTGTTTCGAGCTGTTCAGTAGGCAGGAGGTTAGGGTTGGGGTTAGGGTTAGGGTTGGTTCTATCAGTTTTACCTCCTGTGGTGTGGCAGGGTGACTGTATCGAGCTGTTCAGTAGGCAGGAAGTTAGGGTCAGGGTTAGGGTTAGGGTTGGGGTTAGGGTTAGGGTTGGTTTTATCAGTATTACCTCCTGTGGTGTGGCAGGGTGACTGTATAGAGCTGTTCAGTAGGCAGCAGGTTGCCACAGCGGGAGCTAGACGGTAGCAGCTGGGAGGTAACGCTCACTATGGCCTCCCAGTCTTCTGTAGACTACAAACACACACACACACACACACACACAACAGGCAGTGTTTTAAAGGGTGGTAACAGCATTGGTTCCACACTGTTACATTGTTATCACATGTCCAACTCTCCAGCAGAGACAGAAAGGAGAGAGACAACATTTACATTTCTGCGATTGTCAATGTGTTACAAATACAGACTTATTTAAGGGTCTTCCAAAGTGTAATCCTCTACATTGGGTTGGCCTGGTATTACTGTGCAGCAGTGGGGAAGACATGAAGCATGCTGTACCTCTGGCTCATAGCGGATCGTGATGTCATAGTCCATGGCATGGGGGATGTTGTCTATGGTGAAGACCAGTCCAGCTCCATCTTTGACCCGGGCAAAACCAGGTCCAGTCCAGGTGACCATGTGACCCTGGGATCTCTCCCTGTGGACACTCCTCACATCCGGCTGGAAAACACAGAGGATGACCCTTTAACACGACACACTAAAAACACACTAAACACACGTCACAGACACACTAAACACACTAAACACACTAAACAGAAACACTAAACACACGTCACAGACACACTAAACACACTAAACACACTAAACAGAAACACTAAACACACGTCACAGACACACTAAACACACTAAACACACTAAACAGAAACACTAAACACACGTCACAGACACACTAAACACACTAAACACACTAAACAGAAACACTAAACACACGTCACAGAAACACTAAACACACTAAACACACTAAACACACGTCACAGACACACTAAACACACTAAACACACTAAACAGAAACACTAAACACACGTCACAGACACACTAAACGCACGTCAAAGACACACTAAAAACACACTAAACACACGTCACAGACACACTAAACACATGTCACAGACACACTAAACACATGTCACAGACACACTAAACACACTAAACACACGTCACAGACACACTAAACACACGTCACAGACACACTAAACACACGTCACAGACACACTAAACGCACGTCAAAGACACACTAAAAACACACTAAACACACGTCACAGACACACTAAACACATGTCACAGACACACTAAACACATGTCACAGACACACTAAACACACTAAACACACGTCACAGACACACTAAACACACGTCACAGACACACTAAACACACGTCAGAGACACACTAAACACACTAAACACACGTCACAGACACACTAAACACACGTCACAGACACACTAAACACACTAAACACACATCAGAGACACACTAAACACACTAAACACACATCACAGACACACTAAACACACGTCACAGACACACTAAACACACGTCAGAGACACACTAAACACACTAAACACACGTCACAGACACACTAAACACACGTCACAGACACACTAAACACACGTCAGAGACACACTAAACACACTAAACACACGTCACAGACACACTAAACACACGTCACAGACACACTAAACACACTAAACAAACATCACAGACACACTAAACACACGTCACAGACACACTAAACACACGTCACAGACACACTAAACACACGTCAGAGACACACTAAACACACGTCACAGACACAAACACATTTACAGATGAATATGAACAAACATGAAAACGCACTCAAAAAAATGCAACAACAAACATAGACATACTATACATGTGGTAAAACCTGTTACTATGCCAACTAGTGGAGTGAAAGTTCCAGCTAAAGCATCTGAAACAGCCCTGTTAAGACATCCTGACAGGTCATCAAACCTGAGTGGTGGAGGAGAGAGACTATTCAGGGAGCTGGCTAAACAAACACATTCCTGTATGTACTGTATGGGTGGACTCAGATTCCTCCGGTCAGGCCCTGGTGGCATGCACCCACAGCCTACCCATAGCCTACAGACACAGCCGCAGCCCACCCATAACCCACAGCCCACCCTTAGCCTACATCCCACAGCCCACCCCATAGCCCCCAGCCCACAGCCCACCCCATAGCTATAGCCTACAACCAACAGCCCACCCATAGCCTACAGCCCACCCATAGCCTACAGCCCTCCCCATAGTCTACAGCCCTCCCCATAGCCTACAGCCCTCCCCATAGCCTACAGCCCTCCCCAAAGTCTACAGCCCTCCACATAGCCTACAGCCCTCCCCATAGCCTACAGCCCTCCCCATAGCCTACAGCCCTCCACATAGCCTACAGCCCTCCCCATAGTCTACAGCCCTCCCCATAGCCTACAGCCTACAGCCCACCCCATAGCCTACAGCCCTCCCCATAGCCTACAGCCCTCCCCAAAGTCTACAGCCCTCCACATAGCCTACAGCCCTCCCCATAGCCTACAGCCCTCCCCATAGCCTACAGCCCTCCACATAGCCTAAAGCCTACAGCCCTCCCCATAGTCTTCAGCCCTCCCCATAGCCTACAGCCCTCCCCATAGCCTACAGCCTACAGCCCTCCCCATAGCCTACAGCCCTCCCCATAGCCTACAGCCCTCCACATAGCCAACAGCCCACCCCATAGCCTACAGCCCTCCCCATAGCCTACAGCCCACCCCATAGCCTACAGCCCTCTCCATAGCCTACAGCCCTCCCCAAAGCCTACAGCCCTCTCCATAGCCTACAGCCCTCCCCATAGTCTACAGCCCACCCCATAGCCTACAGTCTACAGCCCTCCACATAGCCTACAGCCCTCCCCATAGCCTACAGCCCTCCCCATAGCCTACAGCCCTCCCCATAGCCTACAGCCCTCCCCATAGCCTACAGCCCTCCCCATAGCCTACAGCCCTCCCCATAGTCTACATGCCCTCCCTATAGCCTACAGCCCTCCCCATAGTCTACAGCCCTCCCCATAGCCTACAGCCTACAGCCCACCCCATAGCCTACAGCCCTCCCCATAGCCTACAGCCCTCCACATAGCCTACAGCCCTCCCCATAGTCTACAGTCCTCCCCATAGCCTACAGCCCACCCCATAGCCTACAGCCCTCCCCATAGCCTACAGCCCTCCCTATAGCCTACAGCCCTCTACATAGCCTACAGCCCTCCTCATAGCCTACAGCCCTTCACATAGCCTACAGCCCTCCCCATAGCCTACAGCCCTCCCCATAGCCTACAGTCCTCCCCATAGTCTACAGCCCTCCACATAGCCTACAGCCCTCCCCATAGCCTACAGCCCTCCCCATAGCCTACAGCCCTCCCCATAGTCTACAGCTTTCCCCTAAGCCTACAGCCCTCCCCATAGTCTACAGTCCTCCCCATAGCCTACAGCCCTCCCCATAGTCTACAGCTTTCCCCTAAGCCTACAGCCCTCCCCATAGTCTACAGTCCTCCCCATAGCCTACAGCCCACCCCATAGCCTACAGCCCTCCCTATAGCCTACAGCCCTCTACATAGCCTACAGCCCTCCTCATAGCCTACAGCCCTTCACATAGCCTACAGCCCTCCCCATAGCCTACAGCCCTCCCCATAGCCTACAGCCCTCCCCATAGTCTACAGCCCTCCACATAGCCTACAGCCCTCCCCATAGCCTACAGCCCTCCCCATAGCCTACAGCCCTCCCCATAGTCTACATCTTTCCCCTAAGCCTACAGCCCTCCCCATAGCCTACAGCCCTCCACATAGTCTACAGCCATCCCCATAGCCTACAGCCCTCCCCATAGCCTACAGCCCTCCACATAGCCTACAGCCTACAGCCCTCCACATAGCCTATAGCATTCCACATAGTCTACAGCCTACAGCCCTCCACATAGTCTACAGCCCTCCACATAGTCTACAGCCTACAGCCCTCCACATAGCCTACAGCATTCCACATAGTATACAGCCTACACTCCTCCCCATAGCCTACAGCCCTCTCCATAGCCTACAGCCCTCCCCATAGCCTACAGCCCTCCACATATTCTACAGCCTACAGCCCTCTCCATAGCCTACAGCCCTCTCCATAGCCTACAGCCCTCTCTATAGCCTACAGCCCTCTACATAGCCTACAGCCCTCCTCATAGCCTACAGCCCTTCACATAGCCTACAGCCCTCCCCATAGCCTACAGCCCTCCCCATAGCCTACAGCCCTCCCCATAGTCTACAGCTTTCCCCTAAGCCTACAGCCCTCCCCATAGCCTACAGCCCTCCACATAGTCTACAGCCCTCCCCATAGCCTACAGCCCTCCCCATAGCCTACAGCCCTCTCCATAGCCTACAGCCCTCCCCATAGCCTACAGCCCTCCACATATTCTACAGCCTACAGCCCTCTCCATAGCCTACAGCCCTCTCCATAGCCTACAGCCCTCCCTATAGCCTACAGCCCTCTACATAGCCTACAGCCCTCCTCATAGCCTACAGCCCTTCACATAGCCTACAGCCCACCCCATAGCCTACAGCCCTCCCCATAGCCTACAGTCCTCCCCTTAGTCTACAGCCCTCCACATAGCCTACAGCCCTCCCCATAGCCTACAGCCCTCCCCATAGCCTACAGCCCTCCCCATAGTCTACAGCTTTCCCCTAAGCCTACAGCCCTCCCCATAGCCTACAGCCCTCCCCATAGCCTACAGTCCTCCCCATAGCCTACAGCCCTCCACATAGTCTACAGCCCTCCCCATAGCCTACAGCCCTCCCCATAGCCTACAGCCCTCCCCATAGCCTACAGCCCTCCACATAGCCTACAGCCTACAGCCCTCCACATAGCCTATAGTATTCCACATAGTCTACAGCCTACAGCCCTCCACCTAGTCTACAGCCCTCCACATAGTCTACAGCCTACTGCCCTCCACATAGCCTACAGCATTCCACATAGTCTACAGCCTACAGCCCTCCCCATAGCCTACAGCCCTCTCCATAGCCTACAGCCCTCCCCATAGCCTACAGCCCTCCACATATTCTACAGCCCTCTCCATAGCCTACAGCCTTCCCTATAGCCTACAGCCCTCTACATAGCCTACAGCCCTCCTCATAGCCTACAGCCCTTCACATAGCCTACAGCCCTCCCCATAGCCTACAGCCCTCCCCATAGCCTACAGCCCTCCCCATAGCCTACAGCCCTCCCCATAGTCTACTGCCCTCCACATAGCCTACAGCCCTCCCCATAGCCTACAGCCCTCCCCATAGCCTACAGCCCTCCCCATAGTCTACAGCTTTCCCCTAAGCCTACAGCCCTCCCCATAGCCTACAGCCCTCCACATAGTCTACAGCCCTCCCCATAGCCTACAGCCCTCCCCATAGCCTACAGCCCTCCCCATAGCCTACAGCCCTCCACATAGCCTACAGCCTACAGCCCTCCACATAGCCTATAGCATTCCACATAGTCTACAGCCTACAGCCCTCCACATAGTCTACAGCCCTCCACATAGTCTACAGCCTACATCCCTCCACATAGCCTACAGCATTCCACATAGTCTATAGCCTACAGCCCTCCCCATAGCCTACAGCCCTCTCCATAGCCTACAGCCCTCTCCATAGCCTACAGCCCTCTCCATAGCCTACAGCCCTCCCCATAGCCTACAGCCCTCCACATAGTCTACAGCCTACAGCCCTCTCCATAGCCTACAGCCCTCTCCATAGCCTACAGCCCTCCCCATAGTCTAAGGCCTACAGCCCTCTCCATAGCCTACAGCCCTCTCCATAGCCTACAGCCCTCCCCATAGCCTACAGCCTACAGCCCTCCCCATAGCCTATAGCCTACAGCCTACCAACCTGACACCTGACTGTTCTATGGAATGTGGAATATGTTTGTGTGGAGAAATTCTCCACTATCTCTACCGTGTGTGTGGGCCACTTTTCACTGGGATTTATCAGCAAAACTTTCTAAGTGCACTAAAACCTAAACTTCCAAAGCTCTCTGTGTGTGATGTAATTCAACCTATATCAAAGACCTTTGCCGTGGTTCAAGGCAAGGGAAGGCAGAGGGAAACATAGAAGTCAGTAACATGTTTATTCATAGAAATTGAATAAATAGATTAGAATATTATAGAATTATATTAATACATACTATTTCTATGGATTTATTTATTTGGAGGGAAGGAACAGGTAGTGTGTTACCGTTTGCTGCAGCTGGCGGATGCGTCTCAGTGCTGCCCTCTGCTGCTGGGCACTGGCGATGCGTTGATGGCGCCTGTGTCTCCTCAGCTGGTTGTTGAGGTGCTCCACACAGTCGACCTCAGCCTGGGGCCTGGCCTTGCCCTGGGGAGAGGTGGAGGAGAGGACTAGGTCAACTGATTTACTGACTATCGACTAATAGGTAAAGTGTGTCCTGCCTTGCTAGGAGCAGAACAACTGCACATGTTCTTTGACTGGGATGAAAGTGAGGAAATCACACGGACACATTCATTCTAACAGACAGAGAAAGAGAGAGAGAGAGAGAGAGTGTATGTGAGGGAAAGATGTTGATAGAGATATATTGCTAGAATGTGTGTGTGAGAGAGAGAGGGGAAGAGAGAGCTGTGGCTGTGTGTGTGTGTGTGTGTGTGTGTGTGTGTGTGTGTGTGTGTGTGTGTGTGTGTGTGTGTGTGTGTGTGTGTGTGTGTGTGTGTGTGTGTGTGTGTGTGTGTGTGTGTGTGTGTGTGTGTGTGTGTGTGTGTGTGTGTGTGTGTGTGTGTGTGTGTGTGCGTGTGTGTATGTATGTATGTATTTATGTGGCAGGCAGCACTAATTCTGGCATCTACTCTTTTTCTGGGTCACTTCAGCCCTGAGCCAGTGTCATAGCTCTGAGTGGAGCCTGTCTGTGGTCTAGCTACTGGGCTCTGGTCTGCTCTGTCTGCAGGCCCACTCTAGCTAACACTCAGAACCTATGCTAGCCAACACATGCCTTTCTGCCCTCTGACATACGCAACATTCTGCCACCCTCGTCTAATGCAAGTTCAACCTCAAAAGAGTTCTGTTGCTCAGCAAGAACTGATGCCAAGTCAATAAAAAGAGAGAAAGAGACGCCAGGAAATGAGAAAGAATAATCAGTGTGGTTAGCGCGCGCGCGCGAGAGAGAGAGAGAGAGAGAGAGAGAGAGAGAGAGAGAGAGAGAGAGAGAGAGAGAGAGAGAGAGAGAGAGAGAGAGAGAGAGACAGAGAGAGAGAGAGAGACAGAGAGAGAGAGAGACAGAGAGAGACAGAGAGGGGGGGAAGTGGTGCTAGAGACAATTATGATTGATATCATTATGATTAGGATTGATATGATTAGGATTAGGATTTATTTCATTATGATTAGGATTGATGTGATTAGGATTAGGATTGATATAATTATGATCGATAGCACCACATGACCACCACATAACCCTTGACACCATAGTATTATAAATAATGTTTTCAAACGTGCAACATTTTGAAAGTGACAACACATTAACCGTTGACCCTTGACCCATGAGTCCAGCTATTGCATGACCCACCATCCCAGCAGGCCCTGTACTCTGTTCTCACAAAACACAACCGATCAACCCCCTTTACACATTCCTTTTTAATGTAGCTTTGAGTAGAGGATGTTGAGGCTTGCCCTGTGGGAGGTGAGAAGACAGGAGGTATGATACGAGGTAACATAACAGAGGGCTGCTGCCTGCTGTTGTTGTCTCCCTGTCTGTTGTTGTCTCCCTGTCTGTTGTTGTCTCCCTGTCTGTTGTTGTGTCCCTGTCTGTTGTTACCTCCCTGTCTGTTGTTGTCTCCCTGTCTGTTGTTGTCTCCCTGTCTGTTGTTGTCTTCCTGTCTGTTGTTGTGTCCCTGTCTGTTGTTGTCTCCCTGTCTGTTGTTGTCTCCCTGTCTGTTGTTGTCTCCCTGTCTGTTGTTGTCTCCCTGTCTGCTGTTGTGTCCCTGTCTGTTGTTGTCTCCCTGTCTGTTGTTGTCTCCCTGTCTGTTGTTGTCTCCCTGTCTGTTGTTGTCTCCCTGTCTGTTGTTGTGTCCCTGTCTGTTGTTGTCTCCCTGTCTGTTGTTGTGTCCCTGTCTGTTGTTGTGTCCCTGTCTGTTGTTGTGTCCCTGTCTGTTGTTGTGTCCCTGTCTGTTGTTGTGTCCCTGTCTGTTGTTACCTCCCTGTCTGTTGTTGTGTCCCTGTCTGTTGTTGTCTCCCTGTCTGTTGCTGTGTCCCTGTCTGTTGTTGTCTCCCTGTCTGTTGCTGTGTCCCTGTCTGTTGTTGTCTCCCTGTCTGTTGTTGTGTCCCTGTCTGTTGCTGTGTCCCTGTCTGTTGTTGTCTCCCTGTCTGTTGCTGTCTCCCTGTCTGTTGTTCCCTCCCTGTCTGTTGTTGTGTCCCTGTCTGTTGTTGTGTCCCTGTCTGTTGTTGTGTCCCTGTCTGTTGTTACCTCCCTGTCTGTTGTTGTGTCCCTGTCTGTTGTTGTCTCCCTGTCTGTTGCTGTGTCCCTGTCTGTTGTTGTCTCCCTGTCTGTTGCTGTGTCCCTGTCTGTTGTTGTCTCCCTGTCTGTTGTTGTGTCCCTGTCTGTTGCTGTGTCCCTGTCTGTTGTTGTCTCCCTGTCTGTTGCTGTGTCCCTGTCTGTTGTTGTGTCCCTGTCTGTTGTTACCTCCCTGTCTGTTGTTGTGTCCCTGTCTGTTGTTGTGTCCCTGTCTGTTGTTGTCTCCCTGTCTGTTGTTGTCTCCCTGTCTGTTGTTGTCTCCCTGTCTGTTGTTGTCTTCCTGTCTGTTGTTGTGTCCCTGTCTGTTGTTGTCTCCCTGTCTGTTGTTGTCTCCCTGTCTGTTGTTGTCTTCCTGTCTGTTGTTGTGTCCCTGTCTGTTGTTGTCTCCCTGTCTGTTGTTGTGTCCCTGTCTGTTGTTGTCTCCCTGTCTGTTGTTGTCTCCATGTCTGTTGTTGTCTCCCTGTCTGTTGTTGTCTCCCTGTCTGTTGTTGTCTCCCTGTCTGTTGTTGTCTCCCTGTCTGTTGTTGTGTCCCTGTCTGTTGTTGTGTCCCTGTCCGAACCCAGGTACAGATAAACCCAGTCAAACACCACAACAGGACCCAGGTACAGATAAAGGCCTCAGATACTGTTCTACACAGCGACTAAGCAGACATACAGTTTCAAATCCACTGAGAATGACCTTGAATAGAAAAGAATAGAGTGAAATGACCTGAAGTTAACAACTTGTGTACCAGATCAAACATGAAAAGGTTTAGTCTGAAACCATATGTCTCATAGATAAAGGATTGCACGGTCGGATAGTATATCAGTGGAAGGTGCTTACTTAGACACATTGTTTAAAGCACAAGACATTTCACTTCCTAAAATATCACCAGAGCAAGACTAAACATCGTCCAAGGATTCTACATTCATCAATGTAGCAGGTGGGAGCTGTGATCAGCAAAGTATGTTTGTAAGGACTAAATTCACACTAGACTATACTCAAATGTCATCTACCGTATGAATGGTGCCCTAGTGGACAGCTTTTCTGTTTGTACTGTGTATGCTCACCGGAAGGTTGTGGTCACTAGGTGAGTGGCCAACGGCGTCCTCTGCCTCGTATTTGTAGTAGTCCAGCGGGGCACAGAAGTACCCAGGCTGCACGTCAGAACACCGTCGACCAATCAGATTCCTCCGACAGTCACACTGGCCATTTTCAACCATACACCTGCATATACACAGACATACACATAGATGTCATAGTCTCGCTCATTTACAAAATCGCGAGTCAACAAACAGTTAAGAAACGTAGACATGTACAGTATGATAATTTGATTGAATGTAACACCTAACAATAAAGAACAGTTTCCTATTCAGTGCCATCAACCAAACACACACACACACGAGATAAGCAATTCTCCTGCAACGTCGGGCGTACCTGTTGCTGTAGGCTCCACCAAAGTCACAGTCACATGCTCTGCAGCCTGCTAGGTCATTACTGAGACCCCAGTACTCTGGCTAAAGGGCACACACACAACATCATGACCACAGCCTCAGAAACTTCCATACAATAATTGCAAGATGAGGCATCAGAAAGGAATAGTGTATAACATGGGACAAACGGTGTGTGAGAAGGTCTACGAAAGCGCTCAGGGCCAGTCTTACCAGACACTGGTTGCAGTAGTGGCCTGTGACGTATCTCTTACAGGAGCAGTCCCCGCTGATCTGATCACATGGTGCTCCCGGCATTATAATCCCTCGAGGGTCACAGTTACACGCTGAGGGTAACAAACACACACACACACACACACACACACATACGGTTTACACCAGGGGTGTCAAATGAGGGGGCCGCATTCGGTCTTCAACGAGGTCCGGAGGGCCACACTGAAAATGTGTTATATTTCCTCGCTGTACAAATTAGCAAAAAATTGTCCTCTTTACATCGTTTTGGGAATTTTCGAGACTCCCTGACTGCCTAGCTTTCATTTAGGTGATTATTATCCAGCTGGTCCTTCTACACATTTCTACACAGTTTCGGTTTGGTTTTAGTCATTTTGAAGTATATTGAGTTCATCCCCCCGGCCCCCAAAAAACAATATATTAAAAAAAAAACACACAAGTGCACACACACGCACACACGCACACACACACACTCACGTTGGCAGCCCTGTGGGTCGTTCTGGCTCAGGCCGTAGTATCCCTCCTTGCAGTAGTCACAGCGGGTCCCCTTCACATTCAGCTTACAGCGGCACTGCCCCGCGATCATACTCATGTCCTGGTCTGTGTGGCTGTCACATATACCTCCCTCCATGGAACCCACAGGATCACAGTCACACGCTGGAGACAGAGAGGGAGAACAGGAAGATAGAGAGACAGAGTGGTGTATAGAGAGGACAAGATGGGCAAAGAGTGAGTATTCCATCTACACTGTATAACCAACAACACATAGAGGTATGCAGACAGCAGAACACAAGACTAATGTGTTTTATTCCAGACACCCTCTACTCACCAGTTCAGACTCCTGGATCTCTGATGTGTTTTATTCCAGACCCCCTCTACTCACCAGTACAGACTCCTGGGTCTCTGATGTGTTTTATTCCAGACCCCCTCTACTCACCAGTACAGACTCCTGGATCTCTGATGTGTTTTATTCCAGACCCCCTCTACTCACCAGTACAGACTCCTGGATCTCTGATGTGTTTTATTCCAGACCCCCTCTACTCACCAGTACAGACTCCTGGGTCTCTGATGTGTTTTATTCCAGACCCCCTCTACTCACCAGTACAGACTCCTGGATCTCGGATGTGTTTTATTCCAGACCCCCTCTACTCACCAGTACAGACTCCTGGATCTCTAATGTGTTTTATTCCAGACCCCCTCTACTCACCAGTACAGACTCCTGGGTCTCTGATGTGTTTTATTCCAGACCCCCTCTACTCACCAGTACAGACTCCTGGATCTCTGATGTGTTTTATTCCAGACCCCCTCTACTCACCAGTACAGACTCCTGGGTCTCTGATGTGTTTTATTCCAGACCCCCTCTACTCACCAGTACAGACTCCTGGGTCTCTGATGTGTTTTATTCCAGACCCCCCTCTACTCACCAGTACAGACTCCTGGATCTCTGATGTGTTTTATTCCAGACCCCCTCTACTCACCAGTACAGACTCCTGGGTCTCTGATGTGTTTTATTCCAGACCCCCTTTACTCACCAGTACAGACTCCTGGGTCTCTGATGTGTTTTATTCCATACCCCCTCTACTCACCAGTACAGACTCCTGGATCTCTGATGTGTTTTATTCCAGACCCCCTCTACTCACCAGTACAGACTCCTGGATCTCTGATGTGTTTTATTCCAGACCCCCTCTACTCACCAGTACAGACTCCTGGGTCTCTGATGTGTTTTATTCCAGACCCCCTCTACTCACCAGTACAGACTCCTGGATCTCTGATGTGTTTTATTCCAGACCCCCTCTACTCATCAGTACAGACTCCTGGATCTCTGATGTGTTTTATTCCAGACCCCCTCTCCTCACCAGTACAGACTCCTGGATCTCTGATGTGTTTTATTCCAGACCCCCTCTACTCACCAGTACAGACTCCTGGGTCTCTGATGTGTTTTATTCCAGACCCCCTCTACTCACCAGTACAGACCTCTGGATCTCTGATGTGTTTTATTCCAGACCCCCTCTACTCACCAGTACAGACTCCTGGGTCTCTGATGTGTTTTATTCCAGACCCCCTCTACTCACCAGTACAGACTCCTGGATCTCTGATGTGTTTTATTCCAGACCCCCTCTACTCACCAGTACAGACTCCTGGATCTCTGAGTGTGTTTTATTCCAGACCCCCTCTACTCACCAGTACAGACTCCTGGATCTCTGATGTGTTTTATTCCAGACCCCCTCTACTCACCAGTACAGACTCCTGGGTCTCTGATGTGTTTTATTCCAGACCCCCTCTACTCACCAGTACAGACTCCTGGGTCTCTGATGTGTTTTATTCCAGACCCCCTCTACTCACCAGTACAGACTCCTGGGTCTCTGATGTGTTTTATTCCAGACCCCCTCTACTCACCAGTACAGACTCCTGGATCTCTGATGTGTTTTATTCCAGACCCCCTCTACTCACCAGTACAGACTCCTGGGTCTCTGATGTGTTTTATTCCAGACCCCCCTCTACTCACCAGTACAGACTCCTGGGTCTCTGATGTGTTTTATTCCAGACCCCCCTCTACTCACCAGTACAGACTCCTGGGTCTCTGATGTGTTTTATTCCAGACCCCCTCTACTCACCAGTACAGACTCCTGGGTCTCTGATGTGTTTTATTCCAGACCCCCTCTACTCACCAGTACAGACTCCTGGATCTCTGATGTGTTTTATTCCAGACCCCCTCTACTCACCAGTAAAGACTCCTGGGTCTCTGATGTGTTTTATTCCAGACCCCCTCTACTCACCAGTAAAGACTCCTGGGTCTCTGATGTGTTTTATTCCAGACCCCCTCTACTCACCAGTACAGACTCCTGGGTCTCTGATGTGTTTTATTCCAGACCCCCTCTACTCACCAGTACAGACTCCTGGATCTCTGATGTGTTTTATTCCAGACCCCCTCTACTCACCAGTACAGACTCCTGGATCTCTGATGTGTTTTATTCCAGACCCCCTCTACTCACCAGTACAGACTCCTGGGTCTCTGATGTGTTTTATTCCAGACCCCCTCTACTCACCAGTACAGACTCCTGGGTCTCTGATGTGTTTTATTCCAGACCCCCTCTACTCACCAGTACAGACTCCTGGATCTCTGATGTCCCTGCTGGGGTCCTGGTAGTAGAAGGGTTTACACATCTCACAGGTGCGTCCCATGGTGTTGTGGAGACAGTCGTCACAGACGCCACCGTTGGCATTGCCCGTGGACAGGTACACCGCCATGTCAAAGTGACACTGGTTGGAGTGACCGTTACAGTTGCATTCTGGGTAAAGAAGCAAAAAATCACAAACATCAGAAATGGTCCTGCGTGTTGTTTCTGCAGCTATGTGTGTAGTGTTAATTCTACATATGGTTTGGGGTTGGATGTTTACATCAACAGATTTCTCCCACTACAAGTGAGTTTGCGTTGTTTTACTACTACCGGTGACTAAAGTGTAGTCTCACCTTTGCATGTGTGAGGGTTGTCGGCCTCGGCTGGGCTCCAGGGCAGGTCATTGTGGAAGTCTCTGCAGTGCTCACAGTTCAACCCCTCAGTGTTGTGTTCGCAAACACATCGCCCATGGATCTGACCAATCACAGCACAGAAAGAAAACATGACAGTTATCATTGTCTCTTGGACATTTTGTTCACAGTCATCTTCATATGCAATGACCATGGGTTCCCACACAGGGACATGTGACGTAAACCAAGGTCTAAAAATAGTTGACTGGACATGACCCACCATGCCTCTGTCCCACCCACCACGCCCCTGTCCCACCCACCATTTTCTCCGTCCCACCCACCATGCCGTTGTCCCTGGCGTCCACCCCTGGTACGGGGGCACACTCGGAGGCGTGTCCGTAGCAGAAGCAGCTGCCCCTCACCACCAGCTCATACAGGGAGTAGTAGTACTTCTGCAGAACGTCAGAGCGCCGGTCCAGCAGGTTATCTCCCAGGGTGTGCAGCTTGGTGAAATTGATCCGTAGGTTGGTGATCCGCAGCAGCTCTACGGAATAAAAGCGGGTGTTTACATCAATTTGTCATTTTTTGAATTAATGTCCTACAGAATTTATAATTTATAGGTTACTTTCAGTCGTCCTCTGACTTGTTCTCTGAATTGATCTCATTTCCCAAGTATTTGTCTCACCTTGAATCTCAAGACTGTATGGGTCTTTCACATGTATGGCAGGGTCAAGCACTTTATAAATGACCTGAAAGAGATGAAAAAGTAATAAAGAGATTGAACTAACAGTTCATGAACAGATCCGTTGTAATCATACATTCATATCAATGACTCACCCTCAAATGGACCATCAATACCAGAGTTCTACAATACTATTTACATAATCAACTGGACATTACAACAGCCTGAACCTCAATATAGTCCTGGGCATATATTGAACTCTAACAATGGGGGATGGAAAGGGTCTGTTGAAATGAATACTGTAGTGGTGTGAGAAAGGTAACACAAGCTTCCTCTCTGGTTCCACTCCCCAACAGTAAGTGGGTCATTTTAAAACACATAAAAAATTAAAAAATAAAATATATATATATTTGTTGTTTTATTTATTTATTTGTTGTGTCCTTTATGCTGAAAAAATCTAGTCATATGCATTATAGAAAATAATGGGGTCTAGCAAATTGGATTGTCCCAATGGTGATGTGTAGAGGTGTAGTGACATGTTTTGACTAGATAAATAATACAGAAAGAGAAATTGGCTCAGTTAAAATGTTTCTACTCAAAAATGTATATTTGGGTGCCGTGTTCAAAATACATATTTTGTATTTATATTGCATTTTTTTATTTAACTTTTGTATGAACATTTCTCCCAGTGATAAAACACAGTGCTAAAGGTTTTAAAACAGAGGCTGCTGTATGCCTGTAGATGACATCACCATAATCAAGCACTGGGAGAAGCGTTGCTTGAACAATATTCCTTCTACTTTCCAAAGTGAAGCAGGATTTATTTAAATAAAATAGTTTTTTGGGGAACTGAGCAAATTATAGGTCTTGTGAGCGGAAACTTTAACACTGTGAGACTTTTCCGCAACTTCCCGCGCGCGTTTACAGTGAACACTGAGGCTGTACCCTTACAGTTCTAGATAGCTTTTTATTTATATGACATAGCCTACAGTAGCCTATATGTGGTGTTCAATGCCGGCCTACATTGCAGGATACTTTAAAACACGTTTTTACATTATGAAGGGCTTGACATGAATTCTTGATTTTTTTACTTGGTTTGTAACACCATGGGCCAAATAAGTAACTGTAAATTGGATTGTGTTGTATGATGCAAGATACCACTTTACAAAATAATATTTATTATTATTACCATACAGAGAATTAGACAATGTAGGCTACCCCTCTGAGGTGGAAGTTGGGAGAGTTATATTTGGGTGTTTCAGTGAAACGTAAGTGAGGGAGACCCCGCTCTCTCGCTTTCCCAGATGTTTAGTTCATTTCATTCCGATCTCCTTTGCATTATTGTAGCCATTTTCTGTAGCCTGTCAACTATGCCTCTGTCTATCCCTGTTCTCTCCTCTCCGCACAGGCTATACAAACGCCTCACATTGCGTGGCTGCTGCCTCTCTAACCTGGTGGTCCCTGCACGCACGACCCACGTGGAGTTCCAGGTCTCCGGCAGCCTCTGGAACTGCCGTTCTGCGGCCAACAAGGCAGAGTTCATCTCAGCCTATGCTACCCTCCAGTCCCTCGACTTCTTGGCGCTGACGGAAACATGGATTACCACTGAAAACACTGCTACTCCTACTGCTCTCTCCTCGTCTGACCATGTGTTCTCGCATACCCCGAGAGCATCTGGTCAGCGGGGTGGTGGCACAGGAATCCTCATCTCTCCCAAGTGGACATTCTCTCTTTTACCCCTGACCCATCTGTCTATCTCCTCATTTGAATGCCATGCTGTCACAGTCACTAGCCCATTCAAGCTTAACATCCTTGTCATTTATCGCCCTCCAGGTTCCCTTGGAGAGTTCATCAATGAGCTTGACGCCTTGATAAGTTCCTTTCCTGAGGATGGCTCACCCCTCACAGTTCTGGGTGACTTTAACCTCCCTACGTATACCTTTGACTAATTTCTCTCTGCCTCCTTCTTTCCACTCCTCTCCTCTTTTGACCTCACCCTCTCACCGTCCCCCCCTACTCACAAGGCAGGCAATACGCTTGACCTCATCTTTACTAGATACTGTTCTTCTACTAATCTCACTGCAACTCCCCTCCATGTCTCCGACCACTACTTTGTATCCTTTTCTCTGTCGCTCTCCTCCAACACTACTCACTCAGCCCCTACT
Organism: Coregonus clupeaformis; assembly: GCF_020615455.1. Lineage (NCBI taxonomy): Eukaryota > Metazoa > Chordata > Actinopteri > Salmoniformes > Salmonidae > Coregonus > Coregonus clupeaformis. The sequence continues at coordinate 43,315,967 of NC_059221.1, forward strand.
CAGATGGTAATGCGCCGTCGCAACCTTCGCTCTCTCTCTCCCGCTACTCTCTCCTCTTCCATCCTATCATCTCTTCCCTCTGCTCAATCCTTCTCCCTCCAATCTCCTGATTCTGCCTCCTCAACCCTCCCCTCCTCCCTTTGGAAATGGAGGAAAACTAGACTCCCTGCGGACCTGGCATCTTTTCACTCCATCATCTCTACATTTTCTTCCTCTGTTTCTGCTGCTAAAGCCACTTTCTACCACTCTAAATTCCAAGCATCTGCCTCTAACCCTAGGAAGCTCTTTGCCACCTTCTCCTCCCTGCTGAATCATCCTCCCCCCTCCTCCCTCTCTGTGGATGACTTCGTCAACCATTTTGAAAAGAAGGTTGACGACATTGTTAAGTCAAATGACACTGCTGGTCCTGCTCACACTGCCCTATCCTATTCTTTGACTTCTTTCTCCCCTCGCTCTCCAGATGAAATCTTGCGACTTGTGACGGCCGGCCGCCCAACAACCTGCCCGCTTGACCCTATCCCCTCCTCTCTTCCTCCAGACCATCTCCGGTGACCTTCTCCCTTACCTCACCTCGCTCATCAACTCATCCTTGACCGCTGGCTATGTCCCTTCCGTCTTCAAGAGAGCGAGAGTTGCACCCCTTCTCAAAAAACCTACACTCGATCCCTCCGATGTCAACAACTACAGACCAGTATCCCTTCTTTCTTTTCTCTCCAAAACGCTTGAGCGTGCCATCTTTAGCCAACTCTCTTGCTATCTCTCTCAGAATGACCTTCTTGATCCAAACCAGTCAGGTTTCAAGACTGGTCATTCAACTGAGACTGCTCTTCTCTGTGTCACGGAGGCTCTCCGCACTGCTAAAGCTAACTCTCTCTCCTCTGCTCTTGTCCTTCTAGACCTGTCTGCTGCCTTTGATACTGTGAACCATCAGATCCTCCTCTCCGAGTTGGGCATCTCCGGCGCGGCTCACTTTTGGATTACGACCTACCTGACCGGTCGCTCCTACCAAGTGGCGTGGCGAGAATCTGTCTCCGCACCACGTGCTCTCACCACTGGTGTCCCCCAGGGCTCAGTTCTAGACTCTCTCCTATTCTCGCTATACACCAAGTCACTTGGCTCTGTCATATCCTCACATGGCCTCTCCTATCATTGCTACGCAGATGACACACAACTAATCTTCTCCTTTCCCCCTTCTGATAACCAAGGTGGCGAATCGCATCTCTGCATGTCTGGCAGACATATCAGTGTGGATGACGGATCACCACCTCAAGCTGAACATCGGCAAGACGGAGCTGCTCTTCCTCCCGGGGAAGGACTGCCCGTTCCATGATCTCGCCATCACGGTTGACAACTCCGTTGTGTCCTCCTCCCAGAGTGCGAAGAGCCTTGGCGTGACCCTGGACAACACCCTGTCATTCTCCGCTAACATCAAGGCGGTGACCCGATCCTGTAGGTTCATGCTCTACAACATTCGGAGAGTACGACCCTGCCTTACACAGGAAGCGGCACAGGTCCTAATCCAGGCACTTGTCATCTCCCGTCTGGATTACTGCAACTCGCTGTTGGCTGGGCTCCCTGCCTGTGCCATTAAACCCCCACAACTCATGCAGAATGCCGCAGCCCGTCTGGTGTTCAACCTTCCCAAGTTCTCTCACGTCACCCCGCTCCTCCGCACACTCCACTGGCTTCCAGTTGAAGCTCGCATCTGCTACAAGACCATGGTGCTTGCCTACGGAGCTGTGAGGGGAACGGCACCTCCGTACCTTCAGGCTCTGATCAGTCCCTACACCCAAACGAGGGCATTGCGTTCATCCACCTCTGGCCTGCTGGCCCCCCTACCTCTGCGGAAGCACAGTTCCCGCTCAGCCCAGTCAAAACTGTTCGCTGCTCTGGCACCCCAATGGTGGAACAAGCTCCCTCACGACGCCAGGACAGCGGAGTCAAATCAAATCAAATCAAATCAAATTTTATTGGTCACATGCGCCGAATACAACAGGTGCAGACATTACAGTGAAATGCTTACTTACAGCCCTTAACCAACAGTGCATTTATTTTAAACAAAAAAAGTAAGAATAAAACAACAACAAAAAAAGTGTTGAGAAAAAAGAGCAGAAGTAAAATAAAGTGACAGTAGGGAGGCTATATATACAGTAAAATAAAGTGACAGTAGGGAGGCTATATATACAGGGGGTACCGTTGCAGAGTCAATGTGCGGGGGCACCGGCTAGTTGAGGTAGTTGAGGTAATATGTACATGTGGGTAGAGTTAAAGTGACTATGCATAAATACTTAACAGAGTAGCAGCAGCGTAAAAGGATGGGGTGGGGGGGCAGTGCAAATAGTCCGGGTAGCCATGATTAGCTGTTCAGGAGTCTTATGGCTTGGGGGTAGAAGCTGTTGAGAAGTCTTTTGGACCTAGACTTGGCACTCCGGTACCGCTTGCCGTGCGGTAGCAGAGAGAACAGTCTATGACTAGGGTGGCTGGAGTCTTTGACAATTTTGAGGGCCTTCCTCTGACACCGCCTGGTATAGAGGTCCTGAATGGCAGGGAGCTTTGCCCCAGTGATGTACTGGGCCGTACGCACTACCCTCTGTAGTGCCTTGCGGTCAGAGGCCAAGCAGTTGCCATACCAGGCGGTGATGCAACCAGTCAGGATGCTCTCGATGGTGCAGCTGTAGAATTTTTTGAGGATCTGAGGACCCATGCCAAATCTTTTTAGTCTCCTGAGGGGGAATAGGCTTTGTCGTGCCCTCTTCACGACTGTCTTGGTGTGTTTGGACCATGATAGTTCGTTGGTGATGTGGACACCAAGGAACTTGAAGCTCTCAACCTGTTCCACTACAGCCCCGTCGATGAGAATGGGGGCGTGCTCAGTCCTCTTTTTTTTTCCTGTAGTCCACAATCATCTCCTTTGTCTTGGTCACGTTGAGGGAGAGGTTGTTGTCCTGGCACCACACGGCCAGATCTCTGACCTCCTCCCTATAGGCTGTCTCATCGTTGTCGGTGATCAGGCCTACCACTGTTGTGTCGTCGGCAAACTTAATGATGGTGTTGGAGTCGTGCCTGGCCATGCAGTCATGGGTGAACAGAGAGTACAGGAGGGGACTGAGCACGCACCCCTGAGGGGCCCCCGTGTTGAGGATCAGTGTGGCAGATGTGTTGTTACCTACCCTTACCACCTGGGGGCGGCCCGTCAGGAAGTCCAGGATCCAGTTGCAGAGGGAGGTGTTTAGTCCCAGGATCCTTAGCTTAGTGATGAGCTTAGAGGGCACTATGGTGTTGAATGCTGAGCTGTAGTCAATGAATAGCATTCTCACGTAGGTGTTCCTCTTGTCCAGGTGGGAAAGGGCAGTGTGGAGTGCGATAGAGATTGCATCATCTGTGGATCTGTTGGGGCGGTATGCAAATTGGAGTGGGTCTAGGGTTTCTGGGATTATGCTGTTGATGTGAGCCATGACCAGTCTTTCAAAGCACTTCATGGCTACAGACGTCAGTGCTACGGGTCGGTAGTCATTTAGGCAGGTTATCTTAGAGTTCTTGGGCACGGGGACTATGGTGGTCTGCTTGAAACATGTTGGTATTACAGACTCAGTCAGGGACATGTTGAAAATGTCAGTGAAGACACTTGCCAGTTGGTCAGCACATGCTCGAAGTACACGTCCTGGTAATCTGTCTGGCCCTGCGGCCTTGTGAATGTTGACCTGCTTAAAAGTCTTACTCACATCGGCTACGGAGAGCGTGATCACATAGTCATCCGGAACAGCTGGTGCTCTCATGCATGCTTCAGTGTTGCTTGCCTCAAGCGAGCATAGAAGTGGTTTAGCTCGTCTGGTAGGCTTGTGTCACTGGGCAGCTCGCGGCTGTGCTTCCCTTTGTAGTCTGTAATAGTTTTTCAAGCCCTGCCACATCCGACGAGCGTCAGAGCCAGTGTAGTATGATTCAATCTTAGACCTGTATTGACTCTTTGCCTGTTTGATGGTTCGTCGGAGGTCATAGCGGGATTTCTTATAAGCGTCCGGGTTAGAGTCCCGTTCCTTGAAAGCGGCAGCTCTACCCTTTAGCTCAGTGCGGATGTTTCCTGTAATCCATGGCTTCTGGTTGGGGTATGTACGTACGGTCACTGTGGGGACGACATCATCGATGCACTTATTGATGAAGCCAGTGACTGATGTGGTGTACTCCTCAATGCTGTCTGAAGAATCCCGGGAACATGTTCCAGTCTGTGCTAGCAAAACAGTCCTGTAGCTTAGCATCTGCGTCATCTGACCACTTTTTTATTAACCGAATCACTGGTGCTTCCTGCTTCAGTTTTTGCTTATAAGCAGGAATCAGGAGGATAGAGTTATGGTCAGATTTGCCAAATGGAGGCGAGGGAGAGCTTTGTATGCGTCTCTGTGTGTGGAGTAAAGGTGGTCTAGAGTTTTTTTCCCTCTGGTTGCACATTTAACATGCTGGTAGAAATTAGGTAGAACGGATTTAAGTTTCCCTGCATTAAAGTCCCCGGCCACTAGGAGCGCTGCATCTGGATGAGCGTTTTCCTGTTGATTAATGGCCTTGTACAACTCATTCAGAGCAATCTTAATGCCAGCATTGGTTTGTGGTGGTAAATAGACAGCTATGAAAAATATAGATGAAAACTCTCTTGGTAAATAGTGTGGTCTACAGCTTATCATAAGATACTCTACCTCAGGCGAGCAAAACCTCGAGACTTCCTTAGTATTTGATTTTGTGCACCAGCTGTTGTTTACAAATATACACAGACCGCCGCCCCTTGTCTTACCAGAGTCAGACGTTCTGTCCTGCCGATGTAGTGTATAGCCTGCTAGCTGAATGTTATCATTGTTGTCGTTCAGCCACGACTCCGTGAAACATAAGATATTACAGTTTTTAATGTCCCGTTGGTAGGATAACCGTAATCTTAACTCGTCCATTTTATTCTCAAAAAGATTGAACGTTGGCTAGTAGGATTGATGGGAGAGGCAGTTTACTCGCTCGCCGTCGGATCCTTACAAGGCACCCGGATCTGCGTCCGCGATATCTCCGTCTCTTCCTCACGCGAATGACGGGGATCTGGGCCTTGTCGGGTGTCTGTAGGATATCCTTCGCGACCGCCTCGTTGAAGAAAAAATCTTCGTCCAATGCGAGGTGAGTAATCGCTGTCCTGATATCCAGAAGCTCTTTTTGGTTATAAGAGACGATGGCAGAAACATTATGTACAAAATAAATTACAAATAACGCGGAAAAACACACATAATAGTACAATTGGTTAGAGGGCTGTAAAACGGCAGCCATCTTCCCGGCGCTGTCGGTTGCACACCACCTTCCGGAGACACTTGAAACCCCACCTCTTTAAGGAATACCTGGGATAGGATAAAGTAATCCTTCTACCCCCCCTTACCCCACCCACCCAAAAAAATAAAATAAACATATTGTAAAGTGGTTATCCCACTGGCTATAAGGTGAATGCACCAATTTGTAAGTCACTCTGGATAAGAGTGTCTGCTAAATGACGTAAATGTAAATGTAAATATAAAGGAGGATATCTCATGGTGGTATAGTTTCCCTCTATGGCATCACCTCTCCTTCCGTGGAGGGCTCGATGTCAGAGTATCTCTCCTCACAGATGACATCATTGATATGGTGGCGTGTGTGGGCAGGCACTCTGGGGAACGTCTTGGAGCAGTTGTAGGCAAAATAACGGTACGGTCTCCAGGAGCGACCAAAATCAGCCGAACGCTCTATCAGCATGGCGGCAGGTCGGAATGTCTATGGAAAGATAGCGGGAACAGTATTCAGTAACGTCTGGGACTTATTCAGAATCATTTCTGTGATGTTTATTACATGTCTGTTTTATTGGTAAGGTTTGTAGATCGTTTTGAATTGATCGTCTCTTGGATATTACTCGACAAATTCCTGAGCAGCCATCAGACAGCGCTCACCTTAAACTTCATGATGAGGTGAGTGAAGTGGAATTCTGCCTCCAGATTCAGTCTGATACTGACGCCCTCCTCTCCTGTAGGGAATAAATCACACAGAACACAATGAGGGATTATTACAGATGACACACACACACACATACACCCACACATACACACACACACACACACACCGTTGACAGACTGCCACCAGGTGAGGTCCTCGTTGCTGTCCATGAGTTGGATGACGTTCTCCACGCGGTGACTGTTTTTGTGGTGGTACGGGTCATAAGGATGCTGAGAGTTACACGCAAAACACTTGTCTGATTCCTACAGGGAGAAAGAAGCAGTAGGTATATATCATGTTTATACCACATGACCCCATTTGGAATCTGTTTAGGTGTGATATAGTAACACTGACTTAAATAGACTTGTTAATTACAACATTGGCCTGACGTGTATCCATGAGTTTGACACCACCAATAGTAAAGCCCTGGTTGCCTATGGAAACCCCAAATGTGGGCCGGGCACTCGTAGGTAGGGAGGATGGGAGTGTGGGGGAGGGGAGAGAGGAAGGGGGAGTTGAGGGGGGAGGGGGAGTGGGTAGGGAGGATGGGAGTGTGAGGGAGAGGGGAGAGAGGAAGGGGGAGTTGAGGGGGAGTGGGTAGGGAGGATGGGAGTGTGAGGGGGAGGGGAGAGAGGAAGGGGGAGTTGAGGGGGGAGGGGGAGGGGGGCAGGGAAAAACTCCAGAGCAGGGTTTCTTAACTAGGTTGTTGTCAAGGGAGATTAAGTCTCCAATAACAACAACAACATAATGCTGAATGGATTGAAGAGAAATCAATAGGAAAGTAGGAGTGTGTACAGTATCAGTATAGTGTGTACAATATCAGTATAGTGTGTACAGTATCAGTATAGTGTGTACAGTATAGTGTGTACAATATCAGTATAGTGTGTACAGGATAAGTAGGGGTGTGTTGGGTCACACGTGCATGCCTGCCACGCCAGCTCTCACCCTAAATCTCCTTTCACACCGTCATTCCGGACCTAGACTTATAAGGGCATTCCTCTCTTCATGCTTAGGGTACAACCATCTTAAACTGATCCTCCAGCAACAAACCTCTCTCCCTCTCCTCACATCTCAGACGTATCTATCTCTCATTAGTCAAGCTTGGAGGACCCTCAGATTATAACTGAGCATTTCCAGTGCAGCATCAGCACTCATCTAAGAGTTGACTGATCTTCAATCAATCAATCAATTTTATTTTATATAGCCCTTCTTACATCAGCTAATATCTTGAAGTGCTGTACAGAAACCCAGCCTAAAACCCCAAACAGCTAGTAATGCAGGTGTAGAAGCACGGTGGCTAGGAAAAACTCCCTAGAAAGGCGAAAACCTAGGAAGAAACCTAGAGAGGAACCAGGCTATGAGGGGTGGCCAGTCCTCTTCTGGCTGTGCCGGGTGAAGATTATAACAGAACCATGCCAAGATGTTCAAAAATGTTCATAAGTGACAAGCATGGTCAAATAATAATCAGGAATAAATCTCAGTTGGCTTTTCATAGCCGATCATTAAGAGTTGAAAACAGCAGGTCTGGGACAGGTAGGGGGTTCCATAACCGCAGGCAGAACAGTTGAAACTGGAATAGCAGCAAGGCCAGGCGGACTGGGGACAGCAAGGAGTCACCACGGCCGGTAGTCCCGACGTATGGTCCTAGGGCTCAGGTCTCTCAGTTGGCTTTTCATAGCCGATCATTAAGAGTTGAAAACAGCAGGTCTGGGACAGGTAGGGGTTTCGTAACCGCAGGCAGAACAGTTGAAACTGGAATAGCAGCAAGGCCAGGCGGACTGGGGACAGCAAGGTGTCATCATGCCCGGTAGTCCTGACGTATGGTCCTAGGGCTCAGGTTCTCAGAGAGAAAGAGAGAACGAGAGAATTAGAGAGAGCATACTTAAATTCACACAGGACACTAGATAAGACAGGAGAAGTACTCCAGGTATAACCAACTAACCCCAGCCCCCGACACATAAACTACTGCAGCATAAATACTGGAGGCTGAGACAGGAGCGGTCCGGAGACACTGTGGCCCCATCCGAAGAAACCCCGGACAGGGCCAAACAGGAAGGATATAACCCCACCCACTCTGCCAAAGCACAGCCCCCGCACCACTAGAGGGATATCCTCAACCACCAACTTACAATCCTGAGACAAGGCCGAGTATAGCCCACAGAGGTCTCACCACAGCACAAACCAAGGGGGGGCGCCAACCCAGACAGGAAGATCACGTCAGTAACTCAACCCACTCAAGTGACGCACCCCTCCCAGGGACGGCATGAAAGAGCACCAGCAAGCCAGTGACTCAGCCCCTGCAACAGGGTTAGAGGCAGAGAACCCCAGTGGAGAGGGGAACCGGCCCGGCAGAGACAGCAAGGGCTGTTCGTTGCTCCAGAGCCTTTCCGTTCACCTTCACACTCCTGGGCCAGACTACACTCAATCATATGACCTACTGAAGAGATAAGTCTTCAGTAAAGACTTAAAGGTTGAGACCGAGTCTGCGTCTCTCACATGGGTAGGCAGACTGTTCCATAAAAATGGAGATCTATAGGAGAAAGCCCTGCCTCCCGCTGTTTGCTTAGAAATTCTAGGGACAATTAGGAGGCCTCAGTCTTGCGACCGTAGCGTACGTATTGGTATGTACGGCAGGACCAACTTCGGAAAGATAGGTAGGAGCAAGCCCATGTAACGCTTTATAGGTTAACAGTAAAACCTTGAAATCAGCCCTTGCCTTAACAGGAAGCCAGTGTAGGGAAGCTAGCACTGGAGTAATATGATCAAATTTCTTGGTTCTAGTCAGGATTCTAGCAGCCGTATTTAGCACTAACTGAAGTTTATTTAGTGCTTTATCCGGGTAGCCGGAAAATAGAGCATTGCAGTAGTCTAACCTAGAAGTAACAAATGCATGGATTAATTTTTCTGCACCATATTTGGACAGACAATTTCTAATTTTTGCAATGTTACGTAGATGGAAAAAAGCTGTCCTTGAAACAGTCTTGATATGTTCGTAAAAAGAGAGATCAGGGTCAAGAGTAACGCCGAGGTCCTTCACAGTTTTATTTGAGACGACTTTACAACCATCAAGATGAATTGTCAGATCTTCATTGACACACGACGATGCTGGCTTGTGAGTGTCACATCCCACTGGCTCCCCCTTCCCATTCCGTCCTCCCCCGTCCTCCCCCATTCTCCCCCTCCACCCAGCGAGGGATAGTTTTAGTTCCAGTCCATCAGGTGGGTGGTGGAGCCAGACAGGTGCCCCTCTGACAGAACGTCACAACAAACTGCAGATCAGCCTTTGGCCCTGGGCCTGGCCCAGCCCACTACACTGGCACCATCAGATTACTGTAGGAGGACGCAATCATTGACTAGGAGCTTGTAACAAAATGAATTGATAAGGCAATAACCTGGACCTGCGGTATGAGAGGCTGTCAGTCACAACATGCACTAGCTAAGAGCCATTCCACAGTCACCACCTGTCAATCATGTTACCTGATACTCAACGATGTGCTGCGATATCTAGCCCACAGGCTAGCAATGAGGTAGAACACATATGCAGGCAGGCAGGCAGAGCATCAAGTCAACATGTGTCAGGGAGGGAGGGAGGGGGTGGGGGAGAGAAAGGAAGGATGGAGGGAGGGAGGGAGGGCTGGGGAGAGGAAGGAAGGATAAAGGGAGGGAGGGGGGTGGGGAGAGGAAGGAAGGATGGAGGGAGGGATGGAGGGAGGGAGGGAGGGGTGGGGGAGAGGGAGGAAGGATGGAGGTAGGGAGGGAGGGGTGGGGAGAGGGAGGAAGGATGGAGGCAGGGAGGGAGGGGGTGGGGAGAGGGAGGAAGGATGGAGGCAGGGAGGGAGGGAGGGGTGGGGAGAGGGAGGAAGGATGGAGGGAGGAAGGGAGGGGTGGGGAGAGGGAGGAAGGATGGAGGTAGGGAGGGAGGGGTGGGGGAGAGGGAGGAAGGATGGAGGCAGGGAGGGAGGGAGGGGTGGGGGAGAGGGAGGAAGGATGGAGGTAGGGAGGGAGGGGTGGGGAGAGGGAGGAAGGATGGAGGCAGGGAGGGAGGGAGGGGTGGGGAGAGGGAGGAAGGATGGAGGGAGGAAGGGAGGGGTGGGGAGAGGGAGGAAGGAAGGAAGGATGGAGGGAGGGAGGGAGGGAGGGAGGGAGGGAGGGAGGGAGGGAGGGAGGGAGGGAGGGAGGGAGGGAGGGAGGGAGGGAGGGGTGGGTAGAGGGAGGAAGGATGTAGGTAGGGAGGGAGGGAGGGGTGGGGAGAGGGAGGAAGGGAGGGAGGGGTGGAGAGAGGGAGGAAGGATGGAGGTAGGGAGGGAGGGAGGGGGAGAGGGAGGAAGGATGGAGGTAGGGAGGGAGGGGTGGGGAGAGGGAGGAAGGATGGAGGCAGGGAGGGAGGGAGGGGTGGGGAGAGGGAGGTAGGTGGGGTGCGCTTTATACCTGGGACTGACATTGAAACAGTTCAGTTTCAAGTCCAGGTGTGTGTGTGTGTGTGTGTGTATGTGTGTGTGTGTGTGTGTGTGTGTGTGTGTGTGTGTGTGTGTGTGTGTGTGTGTGTGTGTGTGTGTGTGCATGTGTGTTCTCACCTGCAGGTGGCTGACTATGCAGTAGTGTTCTGGCCCATGAAGACCACAAGTGGAGGTGGTGGTCAGATTAATGGCTCTGCCAACCAGCAGGTTGCCTGTTGCTGGGTAACAGCTGCCCTCCATGCAGCCATGCGGGCTTGAGGGGAGCTGCTGTCCCACCACACTGAGAGCTGAGGGGGAATTGAGGACAGGGAAGCAGAAGGAAGAGAACACAAAATACCCGATGATTAGTTACTCCATCATAATGTTATCAGATCAGGTTACATAGGACAGGTCATAATGGTATCAGATCAGGTTACATAGAACAGGTCATAATGGTATCAGATCAGGTTACATAGAACAGGTCATAATGGTATCAGATCAGGTTACATAGAACAGGTCATAATGGTATCAGATCAGGTTACATAGGTCAGGTCATAATGGTATCAGATCAGGTTACATAGGACAGGTCATAATGGTATCAGATCAGGTTACATAGAACAGGTCATAATGGTATCAGATCAGGTTACATAGAACAGGTCATAATGGTATCAGATCAGGTTACATAGAACAGGTCATAATGGTATCAGATCAGGTTACATAGGACAGGTCATAATGTTATCAGATCAGGTTACATAGGACAGGTCATAATGGTATCAGATCAGGTTACATAGAACAGGTCATAATGGTATCAGATCAGGTTACATAGAACAGGTCATAATGGTATCAGATCAGGTTACATAGAACAGGTCATAATGGTATCAGATCAGGTTACATAGGACAGGTCATAATGGTATCAGATCAGGTTACATAGGACAGGTCATAATGGTATCAGATCAGGTTACATAGAACAGGTCATAATGGTATCAGATCAGGTTACATAGAACAGGTCATAATGGTATCAGATCAGGTTACATAGAACAGGTCATAATGGTATCAGATCAGGTTACATAGAACAGGTCATAATGGTATCAGATCAGGTTACATAGGACAGGTCATAATGCTATCAGATCAGGTTACATAGGACAGGTCATAATGCTATCAGATCAGGTTACATAGGTCAGGTCATAATGGTATCAGATCAGGTTACATAGGACAGGTCATAATGGTATCAGATCAGGTTACATAGGACAGGTCATAATGGTATCAGATCAGGTTACATAGAACAGGTCATAATGGTATCAGATCAGGTTACATAGAACAGGTCATAATGGTATCAGATCAGGTTACATAGAACAGGTCATAATGGTATCAGATCAGGTTACATAGGACAGGTCATAATGGTATCAGATCAGGTTACATAGGACAGGTCATAATGGTATCAGATCAGGTTACATAGGACAGGTCATAATGGTATCAGATCAGGTTACATAGGACAGGTCATAATGGTATCAGATCAGGTTACATAGGACAGGTCATAATGGTATCAGATCAGGTTACATAGGACAGGTCATAATGCTATCAGATCAGGTTACATAGGTCAGGTCATAATGGTATCAGATCAGGTTACATAGGACAGGTCATAATGGTATCAGATCAGGTTACATAGAACAGGTCATAATGGTATCAGATCAGGTTACATAGGACAGGTCATAATGGTATCAGATCAGGTTACATAGGACAGGTCATAATGGTATCAGATCAGGTTACATAGGACAGGTCTAATGGTATCAGATCAGGTTACATAGGACAGGTCATAATGGTATCAGATCAGGTTAAATAGGTCAGGTCATAATGGTATCAGATCAGGTTACATAAGACAGGTGACAAGGGTCAGGTGACTTTACTGTCCTCAGGCCAGGAGTCAGATGTGAACATTTAAGAGAGGTAAATAAATCACTTGTTCCCTTCGACTGAAGTTGGAGTTGGTCTTTATGACATTCTAGTGGTTGTGCTGCTTCCGGCTCCTAACACCTGGACGCTGGCCGTAATAATAGAGACAGTAAATAGTGTTGTTGTGACCTCATCTTTGGTTTGCTGTCATAATCTGTGAGTGATGAACTGGATAGCTCCCTCAGCACCCGTGGGTGTTCAGAGGGGCCAGGGCCACCGCAGAATGCCCCTATTATACCCTCTTTTGGGCTCTGAGTGTTACACCCTGTTGTCCCACTCACCCACGTAAATGTTCTCTCCACATCAGTGACTCTGAATAACCAAGCCATCATCGTGGTTGAGGGAGGAGGGGAGAGTGGTTGAGGGAGGTGGGGAGAGTGGTTGAGGGAGGTGGGGAGAGTGGTTGAGGGAGGTGGGGAGAGTGGTTGAGGGAGGTGGGGAGAGTGGTTGAGGGAGGGGGAGAGTGGTTGAGGGAGGTGGGGAGAGTGGTTGAGGGAGGTGGGGAGAGTGGTTGAGGGAGGAGGGGAGAGTGGTTGAGGGAGGTGGGGGAGAGTGGTTGAGGGAGGTGGGGAGAGTGGTTGAGGGAGGGGAGAGTGGTTGAGGGAGGAGGGGAGAGTGGTTGAGGGAGGTGGGAGAGTGGTTGAGGGAGGTGGGGAGAGTGGTTGAGGGAGGTGGGGAGAGTGGTTGAGGGAGGAGGGAGAGTGGTTGAGGGAGGTGGGGAGAGGGTTGAGGGGAGGAGGGGAGAGTGGTTGAGGGAGGAGGGGGAGTGGTTGAGGGAGGAGGGGGAGAGTGGTTGAAGGAGGTGGGAGAGTGGTTGAGGGAGGAGGGGAGTGGTTGAGGGAGGGAGGGGAGAGTGGTTGAGGGAGGTGGGGAGAGTGGTTGAGGGAGGAGGGGAGAGTGGTTGAGGGAGGAGGGGAGAGTGGGTTGAGGGGAGGAGGAAGTGGTTGAGGAGGAGGGGGAGAGTGGTTGAGGGAGGTGGGAGAGTGGTTGAGGGGAGGTGGGGAGAGTGGTTGAGGGAGGAGGAGAGTGGTTGAGGGAGGTGGGGAGAGTGGTTGAGGAGGTGGGGAGAGTGGTTGAGGGAGGGGGAGAGTGGTTGAGGGAGGTGGGGAGAGTGGTTGAGGGAGGTGGGGAGAGTGGTTGAGGGAGGAGGGGAGAGTGGTTGAGGGAGGTGGGGGAGAGAGGTTGAGGGAGGGGAGAGTGGTTGAGGGAGGTGGGGAGAGTGGTTGAGGGGAGGTGGGGAGAGTGGTTGAGGGAGGTGGGGAGAGTGGTTGAGGGAGGTGGGGAGAGTGGTTGAGGGAGGTGGGGAGAGTGGTTGAGGGAGGAGGGGAGAGTGGTTGAGGGAGGTGGGGAGAGTGGTTGAGGGAGGTGGGGAGAGTGGTTGAGGGAGGGGAGAGTGGTTGAGGGAGGTGGGGAGAGTGGTTGAGGGAGGTGGGGAGAGTGGTTGAGGAGGAGGGAGGGTGAGGGAGGGGGAGAGTGGTTGAGGGGGGTGGGGAGAGGGGTTGAGGGAGGGGGGGGAGAGTGGTTGAGGGAGGTGGGGAGAGTGGTTGAGGGAGGTGGGGAGAGTGGTTGAGGGAGGAGGGAGAGTGGTTGAGGGAGGAGAGTGGTTGAGAGGAGGGAGTGGTTGAGGAGGAGGGGAGAGTGGTTGAGGGAGGTGGGGAGAGTGGTTAGGAGGAGGTGGGAGAGTGGTTGAGGGGTAGGGAGGTGGTTGAGGAGTAGGGGAGAGAGTGGTTGAGGAGGAGGGGAGAGTGGTTGAGGGAGGAGGGGAGAGTGGTTGAGGGAGGTGAGGAGAGTGGTTGAGGGAGGTGGGGAGAGTGGTTGAGGAGGGGGGAGAGGGTTGAGGGAGGTGGGGAGAGTGGTTGAGGGAGGTAGGGGAGAGTGGTTGAGGGAGGAGGGGAGAGTGGTTGAGGGAGGTGGGGGAGGAGTGGTTGAGGGAGGTGGGGAGAGTGGTTGAGGGAGGGGAGAGTGGTTGAGGGAGGTGGGGAGAGTGGTTGAGGGAGGTGGGGGAGAGTGGTTGAGGGAGGAGGGAGAGTGGTTGAGGGAGGTGGGGAGAGTGGTTGAGGGAGGAGGGGAGAGTGGTTGAGGGAGGAGGGGAGAGTGGTTGAGGGAGGTGGGGGAGAGTGGTTGAGGAGGTGGGGAGAGTGGTTGAGGGAGGAGGGAGAGTGGTTGAGGAGGTGGGGAGAGTGGTTGAGGGAGGAGGGGAGAGTGGTTGAGGGAGGAGGGGAGAGTGGTTGAGGGAGGGGGGGAGAGTGGTTGAGGGAGGGGGAGAGTGGTTGAGGGAGGAGGGGGAGTGGTTGAGGGAGGGGGAGAGTGGTTGAGGGAGGGGTGAGAGTGGTTGAGGGAGGAGGGGGAGAGTGGTTGAGGGAGGAGGGAGAGTGGTTGAGGGAGGTGGGGGAGAGTGGTTGAGGGAGGTGGGGAGAGTGGTTGAGGGAGGAGGGAGAGTGGTTGAGGGAGGTGGGGGAGAGTGGTTGAGGGAGGTAGGGAGAGTGGTTGAGGGAGGTGGGGAGAGTGGTTGAGGGAGGAGGGGAGAGTGGTTGAGGGAGGAGGGAGAGTGGTTGAGGGAGGTGGGGGAGAGTGGTTGAGGGAGGTAGGGAGAGTGGTTGAGGGAGGAGGGGAGAGTGGTTGAGGGAGGGGAGAGTGGTTGAGGGAGGAGGAGAGTGGTTGAGGGAGGAGGGGAGAGTGGTTGAGGGAGGTGGGGAGAGTGGTTGAGGGAGGTGGGGAGAGTGGTTGAGAGAGGGGAGGAGGGGAGAGTGGTTGAGGGAGGAGGGGAGAGTGGTTGAGGGAGGAGGGGAGAGTGGTTGAGGGAGGAGGGGAGAGTGGTTGAGGGAGGTGGGGGAGAGTGGTTGAGGGGAGGTGGGGAGAGTGGTTGAGGGAGGTAGGGAGAGTGGTTGAGGGAGGTGGGGAGAGTGGTTGAGGGAGGTAGGGAGAGTGGTTGAGGGAGGAGGGGAGAGTGGTTGAGGGAGGTGGGGAGAGTGGTTAAGGGAGGAGGGGAGAG
This sequence comes from Coregonus clupeaformis, assembly GCF_020615455.1. NCBI lineage: Eukaryota > Metazoa > Chordata > Actinopteri > Salmoniformes > Salmonidae > Coregonus > Coregonus clupeaformis. Next base: position 43,331,327 of record NC_059221.1, read on the forward strand.
TGGTTGAGGGAGGTGGAGGAGAGTGGTTGAGGGAGGAGGGGAGAGTGGTTGAGGGAGGAGGGAGAGTGGTTGAGGGAGGTGGGGAGAGTGGTTAAGGGAGGAGGGGAGAGTGGTTGAGGGAGGTGAGGAGAGTGGTTGAGGGAGGAGGGGAGAGTGGTTGAGGGAGGTGGGGAGAGTGGTTGAGGGAGGAGGGGAGAGTGGTTGAGGGAGGTGGGGAGAGTGGTTGAGGGAGGTGGGGAGAGTGGTTGAGGGAGGAGGGGAGAGTGGTTGAGGAGGAGGGAGAGTGGTTGAGGGAGGTGGGGGAAAGTGGTTGAGGGAGGAGGGGAGAGTGGTTGAGGGAGGTGGGGAGTGGTTGAGGGAGGAGGGGAGTGGTTGAGGGAGGTGAGGAAGAGTGGTTGAGGGAGGAGGGGAGAGTGGTTGAGGGAGGAGGGGAGAGTGGTTGAGGGAGGTGGGGAGAGTGGTTGAGGGAGGAGGGGAGAGTGGTTGAGGGAGGTGGGGAGAGTGGTTGAGGGAGGTGGGGAGAGTGGTTGAGGGAGGTGGGGGAGAGTGGTTGAGGGAGGAGGGAGAGTGGTTGAGGGAGGTGGGGAGAGTGGTTGAGGGAGGAGGGGAGAGTGGTTGAGGGAGGTGAGGAGAGTGGTTGAGGGAGGAGGGGAGAGTGGTTGAGGGGGGTGGGGAGAGTGGTTGAGGGAGGAGGGGAGAGTGGTTGAGGGAGGAGGGGAGAGTGGTTGAGGAAGGAGGGGAGAGTGGTTGAGGGAGGAGGGGAGAGTGGTTGAGGAAGGAGGGGAGAGTGGTTGAGGGAGGTGGGGAGAGTGGTTGAGGGAGGTGGGGAGAGTAGTTGAGGGAGGTGGGGAGAGTGGTTGAGGAAGGAGGGGACTGATTACTTTCTACAGAGTGGGAGAAAGAGAGAGGCAGCTAGAGATATGGAAAGAAATGCAGAGATCACTGGGGCCTCTGTCAACATCAGAGGACCAGGGAACAGCAAACACACAGCATGTTGGGACACGACGGAGGTGGAAAGTGTGATGTGTATTTAAAAACATCCTGTGTTACCAATGAGAAATGAAATAGTCATATTTTCCATAGACACCTAGTCATTAGGGCATGTTTAAGTGTCAATTACAATATAAGAGAACCAAGTAAACATAGGGCCACAAGATCAGCGGACGGCAACACATAGAGCTCAACAGAGCTTTCTAATTGAACACATAAAAAGACGCTCCAATCCACAGACAGATTAACGAGCCTGCCTTGGCTTGCTTCACAGGCTGCTATTGTGCAAGGCCATAAGAGAAACCATGTCCTTTTGTCCTGTACCGTTGGCTAACCGATAAATATACACAAATCATATACCATGACTTGGCCCGTGCTCAAGTAAAATATTTAACTGAAGCAGATTCCCTGAGTTCCAGTGAAGGAGCAGGGAAGCATTAACACAAGGCAATACGCCACTGGGCCTTAACCTGACACCAGTAGGATACATACAGCCCCTCACACACCTGAGACCAGTAGGATACCTTCAGCCCCTCACACACCTGACACCAGTAGGATACCTTCAGCCCCTCACACACCTGACACC